>NW_027793419.1:0-285 GCF_054177405.1 Leptonychotes weddellii | reverse complement strand
AATTCCAGCAAGGCATGCAACCTGCCTTAGCCTTGTTTTCTGTTTTGTTTTGTTTTGCTTAGTCTTTATTTTATTTTATTTTATTATGTTACGTTAGTCACCATACAATACATCATTAGTTTTTGATGTAGCGTTCCATGTTTCATTGGTTTTGTATAACACCCAGTGCTCCATGCAGTACATGTACTCCTTAATACCCGTCACCAGGCTAACCCATCCCCCCACACCCCCTCCCCTCTAACACCCTCAGTTTGTTTCTCAGAGTCCATAGTCTCTCATGGTTCA
>NW_027793418.1:0-285 GCF_054177405.1 Leptonychotes weddellii | reverse complement strand
ATTAGCCTCCAGGCTGACTCGGTTTGAAAGCTAAAATCAGAAGGCAGAAGGCAGTTGTCGCAACACCACCACCCCCCGCCCCCCGCTTCTGTCCACGTGCTTGCTGATGGCAAGCGGAGCCCGGTACCAGCTCAGAGTCCACGGGCTTGGCTGAGCGTGGATCAGACAGACCCTAAATCTGGCCCCCTTGGGAAGGGCTGGGGGCATGGACAGCCCGCGGTAGCCCATGACCTGGACAAGTCACGCCAGCTCACAGAGCTTCGGGTCCCTCATCGGCAGACTGTG
>NW_027793417.1:0-285 GCF_054177405.1 Leptonychotes weddellii | reverse complement strand
GTTTAGTTTTTTTTTTAGTAGAAATATGGAAAGTAGTTAAATGGCTTTGAGACAAAAGCATGACGTTGATCTCAGAGAAGTTCAGCAGCTCTTCTTTTACTGTTTGGGTTTCTGTCCCTCTCTGAACATTGCCACAGAGCCCTATCAGCAGTTTCTAATTCTGCTTTGAAGGAACAGGGGAAATCTTCCCCGGAGATTTGTATCTTCCTTGGAGCCATCTCCTGGAATTGTCTGTATACATGGTTGCCAAACGGTGAAGGAACAGGGATTCATGGAGGAGGCTTG
>NW_027793416.1:0-285 GCF_054177405.1 Leptonychotes weddellii | reverse complement strand
ACCCTCCTTGCGAGCCCAGTTCGGCTTCCCAGTGCCCGCGGCCTCTCAGGGTGCCCGGCGCTTCCCGATCTTCCCTTTCCCACATGGAGCTCCTCGTCCGCCTGCCTTTGGGTTTCTGCCCCATGAGGCTGAGCCTGGCCCCTCCCCTGGGGCTGCAGGCTCTGAGTGAGTACACAGCCTCCGCCTGTCTGGCCCTGGGCGGCCCTGGTTTGTTTCTACACCAGTTATTGGCCCTGTGCACTCAGAGGACGGGGGTCGCACGGGGGGCCTTCCCACCCAGGGAAG
>NW_027793415.1:0-285 GCF_054177405.1 Leptonychotes weddellii | reverse complement strand
ACCCACTCTGCTGCCTCTGTCCATCTCTGCCTGAACTGCAGGGCCCCTGGAATTCCCGAGGAGGCCGGGGGTTCTGTTCCCTCCATCACAGTGGCTGTGGCTGTGAGAGGAGCTTTGCCCAGCAGGGCCCAGATGTGAGATGGGGCCTCTGGCGGGTGCCGCCCCTGAGGACCCCGAGCACCCTGACCTAAGGTGTGGGTGCTCCCGCAGGGCAGGTTCACGGTCGGGGTGCGGGGCTGGCCTGGGAGCTGTGGGATTGCATTGGAGGGAGTGCCAACCCAGCAT
>NW_027793414.1:0-3213 GCF_054177405.1 Leptonychotes weddellii | reverse complement strand
GATTTTGCAGGGTATAAGCAATGGCATCAACATATGAGTGGAAGAAGGAAAGACTCTGGGTCTATGCTATGGCTGGGGAGCAAACACTCAGAGGACACAGCTTCATTCTGCGAGTGCACACTGTCAAGAGCACAGAGCTCAGTGTGCAGAAGTTGGAGCCCGCTCTGGGGGGCACTTCTAACTGGAGACACCACCGGGACTGTGCCCTCAGTCCTCAGAACGCTGGGCTCGTGGGAACCTGGTGTCCAGGCCTCAGTGAGCCCAGGTGCCCAGCTGCCTCACCACAACGTTTCACAGGGTTTCACAAAACAGAAGGGCCAGAGAGAGTCGGGACATCCCTGGTCTCATTCTCTCATTTTGAAGACAGGGAAACTGAAGCCCACGGAAGTTCAGTGCTCATCCAGGTCACTCAACCTATGAGCCACGACGTGGAGGCTCAAACCCATGTTACTTGCTCTGAGTCGGGCTTGCCTTTTTTCCTGAACTTGTTTTTTCATCACAAGAGAAAAGATCTCTGTAGCAGTAAAACAGGGGCTTACATACAGAAAAAAACTGTCCTCCTATCTCGCTCTGACCCCAGGCTTCTGCTTTCCGGAGATCACCAATGTCAATGGCTCCGTTTGTGCAAGTCATATGTCATCACACTATTTCCTAATCTCTCACACACACAGTCTTGAACAAAAAGGGATTAAACGCACACATGTCTTCATTTCTGAAACTTTTAGCCCCTGACATATGCTGAGTACGTTCCCAGGTCAGTGAGGCCCAACACTGCACAGTCCAGAGGCTGATTGTGGGGCTTGCCTTCTTGCCCACCACCTTACTCCCATTTAAGTAATGACCTCTGCCAATATTGGAGTGGCAGGGGAGCTCTAACTCCTTAGTGTCACTTGGACCAAAATGAAATCCCGGTCTACATGGAGGGACTAGGGGGAATATTTGGATTTCAGAGAGTAGGTTCCATTCCCTCACACATCAGAAGGCCAACCCTTGGAGCAAACCAGTCTATGAAAATATCTTTACCTGCTAGCTAAGTGCCGTGAACTTGGGCAAGCTGATATTTCTTCATCTGTACAATGGGAAAATAAAGTACTTACCTTATAGACTTGTGCAATTCATAATTAAATGAGGTGATACATATATAGTGGCTAACATGACGTCTGGCTCACAACAGCATTCAATAACAATGGCTACTATCATTATTGCTGTTACTGAAATTATGGCTGGCATCCACACATGGTCAAAAGAGGGGGAGAGGTTTTGACATGACAGCTCAAGGTTTATAGGTCTTGACCTGCTGTTAACACGTTATCAGCCTCTGGAATGTTCGTCACCCTGTATCCATGGAATGCCTGTTCCCCCACGTGAGGGGGCTGGGGGTTGGTGGGCCTTAGATGGATCTTGGTGGTTGAAGATTTAAAAGACACTTAAGAGATAATCCCCACATGGCCATTCAGTGTTCATAACCCACCTTCTGTGAAATGAAGGAAGGAGCTCTGACGTTTACATCTAGAACATTTCAATACCCACCAATAATGCTCCTTCCAGCAGAGAAGGAGGATTTGCTGCTCCAAGTGAGCACAAGGGGGCTTCGAGGATAAAGCCCTTAGAAAAGCAGGTAAGTGGAGATTTGTGTTTCCAGAAATCTGTCTTTCAAAATGCTGATAGGCTTGGGCTTTTCACCCTACATCTTTGAATATGTTTGTCATTTTTGTGGTCTGCACACTCCAGACTTTGTTTTGAAAGGGGAACTTTATAAAACACTGTATCATTACTACAGATAGTTGAACCAAAGACTAATTTGTGGTTGCACACATGTTCACAACTATGTGAAAAATACTGCTGTCAGCACCAGGGCCCGCCTTCCATCACATCCTTGCTTTTACATCTTAATGGGCTTCTGATTATTGCAAATCTGAGGGGGAAAGTATGAAGAAATTAAAAGAAAAAAAAAACAAGGAAGAAAGAAGAAAGCGAGAGAAAGAAGGAAGATGGGAAGAGAAAGAGTAAGGAAGGGAAAAAAAAATCTTCCTCCCATTTTCTTATTTGTAGCCTTAAGAAGGACTTCCAAGAGCTCCACTGGAAAGTGTGTTTAAAATACTCGAATTCTCTGCTAATGGTATTAAAAAAAAAAAAAGAGCAACAGACCTAATGTGTGTTTTTCAAAATCCTTTGATTCTAAATCCATTCAACTATAAATCTGGGTTATTACTTCAAAAGCTAGATACATCCTGACTTTCCTAAAGTGACGTAAAATATTCAATCCCAGGCCGAGAAAAACCCCAAACCAACCAACAGAAGTCAAGGAAAATTGAATATAGAGGCTTTCGACTTGAATTATTCAAGTCCGAGGAAATTAAGTCTTTCATCTTTTCTCCCTGGTTAACTTTTAAAACATTTTAAATACCTTGCCCTAAATATTTCAAAATAGAATCCAAGAGTGATCAAATTCCCTTTCACAAGCTAAAGAGTATAGATAAATATATCAATTTTATCTAGAATACTCATACCCATTTCTCTCATGGATATGGGAAAATACTGATAGTACTGTGTCTACTGAAATGCTTGTAAAGGATCACTGGAAAAAGCTTTTTGATACTTTGATTAATTTAACTCTAAAACGGGCGCCTGGGTGGCTCAGTTGGTTAAGCGACTGCCTTCGGCTCAGGTCATGATCCTGGAGTCCCTGGATCGAGTCCCGCATCGGGCTCCCTGCTCGGCAGGGAGTCTGCTTCTCCCTCTGACCCTCCCCCCTCTCATGTGCTCTCTCTCATTCTCTCTCTCAAATAAATAAATAAAATCTTTAAAAAAAAAAAAGAAAAGAATGTGAAACAAGACTCTCGTTGTCAGAAAAGTATTAGCAAATTTGAAAAGAAGAAAGAACCCTGAAGTGCTGGATCGGTGGTATTAAAGGCATCCATTTTAACTGTTGGAATGAAAGGTATCAGTACACACACACACAAACACACACTATAACTTTGTGTGTGTGTGTGGTATGTATAGTGGGCAGTGTGTGTGTGTGTGTGTGTGTGTGTGTATATATTATAAATAAATAGAAGGGACCAAGGCTTCTTGGAGAAATAGCCAATTCAAAAGCTGGGCCAGGGAAAATGCAAGCTAAGCCTAGAACACGTAGCTGTGTCAAAAAGTACAAAAGTACAATGTCTGATGTGGACATGTCAAGCCCACAAGAGCCAGTTTGAAAGGGCTCCC
>NW_027793413.1:0-285 GCF_054177405.1 Leptonychotes weddellii | reverse complement strand
CGTGATTTACAATAGCCAAGACATGGAAACAACTTAAGTATCCATCAATGCATGAATGGATAAAGAAAATGTGGTATGTACACACACACACACACACACACACTCACACGAGACATGGAGGAATATTATGCAGCCATAAAAAGAAGGAAATCTTGCCATTTGTGACAACATGGAAGTACACTGAAGGCATTATGCCGAGGAAAATAAGTTAGAGAAAGACAAACGCTATATCATCTCCCTCATATGTGGAATCTAAAAAACTCAAAAGCTAACAACACCCCCCCC
>NW_027793412.1:0-285 GCF_054177405.1 Leptonychotes weddellii | reverse complement strand
GGAGGTTTGAGATTTTATCTAGTTGGTCCTGGTCCTTGTCATTGTGTGGCCAGATGAGGGATCTCTGGGGGGTAGCAGAGGAGCTCCTGGCCCACTCAGATATCTGGGAAAGTTCTGGTTGGAGTTAATTCAGTCAACAATATATCTTAAGCCCCCACTCACTACATTCAGCCACTATTTTATTTATTTATTAAAATTTATTTTTATTTTTTTATGGAAAACAATGTCCTTTTTTGGTTAGTTTTTCCTACAGTTATATATGAATAGCCCACTTTAGAAAACAAA
>NW_027793411.1:0-285 GCF_054177405.1 Leptonychotes weddellii | reverse complement strand
CCAGTTCCATCCACGTCGTTGCAAATGGCAAGATCTCATTCCTTTTGATGGAGGAGTGTGCAGCTTTCTTTTACTAAAAGCTATCTGATTCTTTTAAAGACAGTCCTGTCATTTACACTGTTCAGGTGGTGATTGAATTTGGTAACTACAAACCACTAAGTATTTCCACATTATACGTTAAAGACATTTAAAGCATGACGCACGGAAGACTATTACATTGCCAATACCTGTGTTCCTTTGGCGGTTTATTTATCACTACTGGGTAATATTTTGCTTTTTTTTTTT
>NW_027793410.1:0-285 GCF_054177405.1 Leptonychotes weddellii | reverse complement strand
GACTCTTAATCTTAGGAAACAAACTGAGGGTTGCGGGAGTGGAGGGGGGTGGGGGGGATAGGGTGTCTGGGTGATGGACATTGGGGAGGGTATGTGTTGCGGTGAACGCTGGGTGTTGTGTAAGACTGATGAGTCACGGGGCGCCTGGGTGGCTCAGTCGTTAAGCGTCTGCCTTCGGCTTAGGTCATGATCCCAGGGTCCTGGGATCGAGCCCCGCATCGGGCTCCCTGTTCGGCGGGAAGCCTGCTTCTCCTTCTCCCTCTCCCACTCCCCCTGCTTGTGTTC
>NW_027793409.1:0-285 GCF_054177405.1 Leptonychotes weddellii | reverse complement strand
AATGAGAGAGAGAGAGCACATGAGAGGGGGGAGGGTCAGAGGCAGAAGCAGGCTCCCTGCCGAGCAGGGAGCCCGATGCGGGACTTGATCCAGGGACTCCAGGATCATGACCTGAGCCGAAGGCAGTCGCTTAACCAACTGAGCCACCCAGGCGCCCTAAGGTGTAGTTTTCTAAAGACAGAGAGACATTCTCAAAATATACATAAAAATATTGATGACTCTGGATATACATGTAATAAACATATGTTAGTATACCCCTTAAGGTTTAAAGATGCACTCCAAAAT
>NW_027793408.1:0-285 GCF_054177405.1 Leptonychotes weddellii | reverse complement strand
CAGACTCCACACTGGGCCCAGAGGGCAACCTGGGGCTCCATCTCACGATCCTGTGATCTTGACCTCAGTCCACAAGAGTCAGCCAACTAACCAACTGAGCCACCCAGGGTCTCTGACTTTATAATACTTTATTTTAATTCTATTTAGTTAACATAAAGTTTTCTTAGTTTCAGGTGTACAATAGAGTGATTTGACAGTTATATACCTCACCCCTTGCTCATCAGGACAGATGCGCTCCTTAATCCCCAACCCCTCTTTAACCCTTCCCCTCACCCACTTTCCACT
>NW_027793407.1:0-285 GCF_054177405.1 Leptonychotes weddellii | reverse complement strand
TTTTCACTTCTGTGAACTGTTTCAAGATACAGATAATTCTAAAAACTTAGTGCCCAGACCCAGCAGTAGAGCTTCACATCTTGCTATATATTCTCAAGATCTTTTATTAGAAGTAAATGTTACCATTCTGGAACCTCCAGCATCTCTTTCCCGACTCCTGGCTATCACTGCTCTTTGTATAAATAATCACTATAACAAAGCTGGTGATTTAAATTTCCATACAGGCTGTTATACTACTCCTACATTGTCATTGTGGATTAAGAGAATTTTACCTCTTCCTTTCCC
>NW_027793406.1:0-285 GCF_054177405.1 Leptonychotes weddellii | reverse complement strand
GCGCACCTGGGCTCTTTGGGGACTGGAGCATTCACATTCTGTTCCAGGAGGTGGCTAAGGGCCCCATTAGGCTCAGGTGCCACCAGCCACGTCCCACAACATGGGACTGAGTAGCCCCAGGGCCCCCGAGTGGATCCTTGGTGCCCAGGGATTTTGTCCCACGGGTGAAGATGGCTGATTTGAAAGTGCTTTGGATCCCGGGTTGGGGGGGGCAGCCGAGGCCCAGGGAGAGGTTGGGAATTGTAGGGGTCCCATGCAGCTTAGGGTTGCAGAGCTGGGACTGGT
>NW_027793405.1:0-285 GCF_054177405.1 Leptonychotes weddellii | reverse complement strand
TTATTCCTGTGACTTACTCATTCCATAACTGGGAGCCTGTATCTCCCACTGCCCTTCATCCATTTTTGCCCATCCCCCTACTCTCCTCCCCTCTGGCAACCACCAGTTTGTTCTCTGTATTTATAGGTCTGATTCTGGTTTTTGTTTGTTTATTCATATGTTTCATTTTTTAGATTCCACATGTAAGTGAAATCATATGATGTTTTTCTTTCTTAGTCTGACTTATTTCACTTAGCCTAATGCCCTTTAGGTCCATCCATCTTGTTGCAAATGGCAAGGACTGGG
>NW_027793404.1:0-285 GCF_054177405.1 Leptonychotes weddellii | reverse complement strand
AATAACGACACATTGTGTTCTAGCACTTCCCTCGTTTCAGCCTATTCCCATGCAGCACATGATCTCGCTTGATTCTCAAGACGACCCTAAGCGATCATCCACCTCCATTTGACAGATGCAAACAACACTGAGGCCTGCAACAGGTCAGGGAAGAACCCCCTCAGCCAGGCCAACCCCTTTGGACCACTGCTGCTGCCCCGCATGTTCCAGGCCTAAAGGAAGCAGCACAGACCCTCTGCCCGGACAACCACCACCACGCTGCCTGCCAAAGCCCCAGAGGGGCCG
>NW_027793403.1:0-3214 GCF_054177405.1 Leptonychotes weddellii | reverse complement strand
CCCTTCCCCTGCTCTCTCTCTCTCTCTCTCAAATCTTAAAAAAATAAAAATTAAAAATACCATCAAAAATATAAAAGAACAAACAGAATTTATTTAGAAATAAGACTTCTAGGGGCGCTTGGGTGGCTCAGTCGTTAAGTGTCTGCCTTCGGCTCAGGTCATGATCCCAGGGTCCTGGGATCGAGCCCCGCATCGGGCTCCCTGCTCGGTGGGAAGCCTGCTTCTCCCTCTCCCACTCCCCCTGCTTGTGTTCCCTCTCTCGCTGTGTGTCTCTCTGTCAAATAAATAAATAAATAAATAAATAAATAAATAAATAAATAAAAAGAAATAAGACTTCTATACCAAAACTACAAAACTGTTTAGGAGAAATTAAAGAAAACCAAAATAAATGGATAGATACACCATGTTAATGAATTTACTTAGTATTGTTGAACTAATTCTCCCCAAATTTATCTTTAGAATTAACATAATCCTAATCATAACCCCAGTAGCTTTTTCTGTAGAAATTGATAGATGATCATAAAGTTTATGCTGAAAGAGCTTGACTTTCCCACAAAGGGATCATGACCTGAGCCGAAGGCAGATGCTGAACCGACTGAGCCACCCAGGCACCCCTAAAATAACACATTCTTATGGTGTTACTGACATATTTTACCAACAAAAGGCCAGTAATATTTTTTCTAACTCAGATCCTTGATCCATGATATCACTGAAGTCTATGTTTCAGAAGACTAAGGAACCTTTCTTTATCATGTGTGTTTCACCAAAAAGCCTGAAACCCAAGAGTTGATATCTGGCTCGTTTTATAAATCCCAGTCTGTGGATAAATGACACATTTCCATTCCATACAGATGGCATCTTATTAGGCAAGACACTGTAGATCAATTTAGAAGAAATTGGACAATCTGGAAATCTCTGCCTTCATTTGAAACTACTACCTTTTTTTCTCTAATAAGGGCAGGAATGTGTGTGGATCTATAAAAAGTAATTTATGTCATTCATGAATATATTAGATGTGTCCTTTTATATGACAAAGGAAAAGACTAATTATGCCCTTTTGGTCCATAATATTGCCCCAGCTTAACACTCCTAAACCAGAAGGTGCATGGCTGTGAGCAGAGCTGGGAAGAAGAACCCTCACTTGGACTTACCCTCCTAGGAAGATTTTTCCAAAGAAAATCACAGGAAAGCCACAGTACCGTAGCTTTCTTCTAAGGGTAAATATTGGAGCCTAGCAGGACTTTAAGGGATCTATGTGGGAGCAGAAAGAAGCCAGTTCTGACTTCATGAAATCTTTCTATTAGGTCGATCTTACTAGTCCTTCTATTTTTTATTCATAGTTAAAATATATCCTCTTATTAAATAAGGCCCCTAAACCCTGTCTTCCTTTGAAAATGTTGTTCTGTTATGTTCTTCATCTGGAATGTCTGTCCCCCACTTTCCA
The DNA here is from genome assembly GCF_054177405.1 of Leptonychotes weddellii. NCBI lineage: Eukaryota > Metazoa > Chordata > Mammalia > Carnivora > Phocidae > Leptonychotes > Leptonychotes weddellii. The sequence goes on along the minus strand of NW_027793403.1, from coordinate 1,770 downwards.
CTTGGAAAAAGATCACTTATCCTGGGTGCCTGGGTGGCTCAGTTGGTTAAGCGACTGCCTTCAGCTCAGGTCATGATCCTGGAGTCCCTGGATCGAGTCCCTCATAGAGCTCCCTGCTCAGCAGGGAGTCTGCTTCTCCCTCTGACCCTAACCCCTCTCATGTGCTCTCTCTCATTTTCTCTCTCTCAAATAAATAAATAAAATCTTAAAAAAAAAAAGATCACTTATCCTTCAGAACCAGGTAAAATGTTTATAATTCACACCTAGAAGATGTTTTTTTATGACTTTACTGTCTTTAGTATCATCATAGATTTTAATCACAATGTATACTTGTTTTGTTTCATTTTATCCCATTTCTGCCATTGGGTGGAACACTGCTCAAGAGTAAGATGCAAAACCTAATTGTCTTTACTTTTCCATTCCTTAGCAAAATGCATTGATTTTCCACCCTCTGGGGATTTGGGTCTTTGAGTGAAAAAAGATGTCTTGAACATCACTTTTGAATGTTTTCCTTCATCTGAAAAGTATTACAAGCTCTTCTAGTATAGCACATAAAATCAAATTATTGTGCTCTGATAGCATGCATAAATTCACTTCTTCTATTCAGCAGGAACAAATCTTTCACTTTCTCAACAGAAGCATTTGTGTCTGTGACTTTATTTTCAATTATTTATCTTTTCACCTTAGCATGACAAATGCATCTCTTCCCTGGTATATTCTGTATTCAGTTCAATCAGCCAATTTTCAATAAATCAACCAACTAAACAATAAATATTGCATTTGTTGGGCTCCTGTAACAGACCTAAAAGCACTTATAGAAACTATGGTATATTACTAGGCTATAGTGGGACACAGAAGAAATAAAGGATCTAGTCCCTGCTATTGAAAAACTAATGAATAAAATTAATAATTTAGTTATAGTTATTTTCTAATACTTTAAAGTCTCCAACATAAATGATCTTCACATAAATGAGTTCATTGGCTAGCCATCTCACATTGACCAACTGATCCATTGAAGTTGGATTTCAATAATTATGAAACTAAGGTTCCAGAGAATAAGTGGATTCAGAGATTGTTGAAGGCCATATACTATTTAACTCCAGGTCTCTTTGCAATGTCCTTTACATTGTCATATATGAAATATTTACAAGCACAAATGAATACATGTAAAGCAACGTGAGTTTAGAAAAAAGGAATTTAGAAGAAAGGAACAGAAACATATAGAAAGAATGAGGGAAGAAGCTTGCATTGAGGAGTCAAATTGGCTCTTTGCATCACATGAAGTATTTAATACCATTCTCAAACAATATAGAGCAAAATAGACATTGGTGCATGATTAGAGGCATTATTCTTTCAGACTTAAGGGCTGGGAAGATTTTCCACTGAGGAAAAAGATCTAACTCCTTGGAATGTGCTCATCTGTGTGGAGCCCTGATGTACCCTCCTGGGCTCCAGAAAAAGGTGATCACTTCAAACCTATCGAAATATTGAATTCTCATCTTAGTATCTGAAGCCCCCACAATTTGGCTTTCCAATCCTCTCCCCTGTCACTAAGCAACAATACAACCCAAGTTCCAACTAACCTAAACTCTTAGTGGTAGTGCACATCTTGCCACATGCTGTATTCTCTGTCTGAAATATTCTTCTGCACAAGACTACTAAGAGAATTGTTTTTCCCAGTTCAGCCAAGGAGAAAGCCCTTTCTCTTCCTAGGATGGCCCCTTCTAGAGGAATTTTACACATCCTCCAATAATAGCACTTAACACACAT
>NW_027793402.1:0-285 GCF_054177405.1 Leptonychotes weddellii | reverse complement strand
TGGGTGTTATGCACAAACAATGAATCATGGAACACTTCATCTAAAACTAATGATGTAATGTATGGGGATTAACATAAGAATAAAAAAACAACAACAACAACAACAAAAAATTTATGTTCTCATCTTATCCTTAAAACAACTTTCCCTGCGTGGTCAATGTCTACTTTCAGTGTAGAGATGAAAGGGTTATTGAGTAAGGAGAAGAGAGGTAGCTGGTAAGATCAGGCCTGGGGTCTGAACTAGTTTTCTATAGGCAAGTTGAATTCTTCAGCTGCCTCAAGCTTT
>NW_027793401.1:0-285 GCF_054177405.1 Leptonychotes weddellii | reverse complement strand
TTTTGTTTTGTTTTGTTTCTGGGCCAGCCTCATGTTCTAGACTCTTCTCTTGCCACTGCCACAAACATTCTACCTGGGGTTAGTGAACTCCTGGAGAGAAGAAACTGCAGCTTGTTAACCAATGAATTCCCAGAACCTGACAGCTGCTTGCTGCTTGATAAATGAATGAATGGATGGATGGATGGATGGATGGATGGATGGATGGATGGATGGATGGATGAGTGGCTGAATGAATGAGTGGATGGATGGATGGATGGATGGATGGATGGATGGATGGATGGATGG
>NW_027793400.1:0-285 GCF_054177405.1 Leptonychotes weddellii | reverse complement strand
CAGCAGGTAACTTCATGATGGGTGTTGGGACACCTTTCTTCTTGATGTCAAACCTTCACCCACCACCTTTGCTTTGGTTTGGATCTGGGTTTCTCAGCCTCGACACCACTGACATTCTGGACAGGATAGCTGTTCTGTGCATTGTAGGGTGTTCAGCGGCGTCTCTAGCCTGTACCCACTAGATGCCATAATACACCTTCCCCCAACTTGTGACAACCAAAAATATCTCCGCACGTTGCCGAACGTCGCCTGGGGGCAATGGAGGAGACACTACTTGTCATTGGG
>NW_027793399.1:0-285 GCF_054177405.1 Leptonychotes weddellii | reverse complement strand
ACTGAATTATCATGTGTTTCCAGAGTCAGTAGAATTGGAGGGAAGAAAAGGCAGAGGTCAGCAATGGAGACAGTAAGCTGCATTAGGTTCATGTGAAGTCCACACTCTCCACAAAGAGAAGGCAGACCTGATACTCAGAGGTGCCTTCCAGATCATGAATAGTCAAGTTTAAATGGCTTTGAGAGTGGATCAAGCTAAAGCCCAATGTTGCTGGAGGACTGATTCCCACAGAGGAAAGGATTTAGAACAAATCGCCAGCTGCAAATTGAAGTTCACAATGGAGGT
>NW_027793398.1:0-285 GCF_054177405.1 Leptonychotes weddellii | reverse complement strand
GTAGCATTATTTATAATAGCCAAGATATGGAAGCAACTCAAGTGTCTATCAATAGATGAAAGGATAAAGATGTGGTACATAAACACACACACACACACACACACACATAATGTAATATTAGTCATAAAAATGAATGAAATCTTGCCATTTGTAACAATGTGGATGGACCTAGAGAATATAATGCTAAGTGAAGTCAGTCAGAGAAGACAAATACCATATGATTTCACTCATATGTGGCATTTAAGAAACAAATGAACAAACAAGCATGAGACAAAAAAAAAAGTC
>NW_027793397.1:0-285 GCF_054177405.1 Leptonychotes weddellii | reverse complement strand
GCTTCTGAGCCCTGCTGACTCTTGAGTTCCTCCTCTTTCTGGTTTCAGGAGCAAAAGGAGCTAATTAGTAAACAGCTTAAGAAAGAATAACTTTTCTGCCCCTGCTGAGAATCACCTATATGCTCTCTCTCCATCCCTTCCCGTTTGCCATGGCTCCATGGGTCAAAAACCCTATTTAAAAAAAAAGAAACAGATGGGGTGCCTGGGTGGCTCAGTTGTTGGGCGTCTGCCTTCGGCTCAGGTCGTGGTCCCAGGGTCCTGGGATCGAGCCCCACATCGGGCTCC
>NW_027793396.1:0-285 GCF_054177405.1 Leptonychotes weddellii | reverse complement strand
CCTGGTGCATCCTGTAGATAGGCTTCTTCCTTCCAGCTGGAATGATGTTTATCTGAAAGCTCTAGTTACCTGCTATTGATACAGTGCCTTCAGAAAAAGACAGTGCCTTTTTAAAAAGGCAATCTGCTTTTTAAAAGCCTCCTCTGTAAAATCATTTTATTAAACTGATACATAGAAATGAATTTTAATTATTTTTTTTTATTCTTATGTTAATCCCCATACATTACATCATTAGTTCTAGATGAAGTGTTCCATGATTCATTGTTCGAGCACAACACCCAGTGC
>NW_027793395.1:0-285 GCF_054177405.1 Leptonychotes weddellii | reverse complement strand
TACTGTTTTTGTCCCAGCCTTCCTAAGGCCCCGAGAAGTGACAGCATAGTGAGCACCTACAACCTTCTAGAAGTTATACGTGTATTTTCTCAGTTTGTCTGCATAACCACTGTGTAGAGGGCAATACTCTTCAGTTTACTGGGGAGAACGCTGAACTTTAGAGCTGGGGTAGTTGCCCTTTTTCTGCATTTGATGACCCTGTTTCTGTGAAGCTCTCTTGGGAGAATTCACCTTTATCACCTGATGATTGAGTTCTGACAGTCTCCTGGTGCCACACATGCCCCA
>NW_027793394.1:0-285 GCF_054177405.1 Leptonychotes weddellii | reverse complement strand
TTATGAGAGTCCACTATGATGCATCCATCTGTCTTCCGCACAGGCCAAGAGGAGATCTAAATGGGGCTGTGGAAGGAATCCTCACCCCTGTAATTTTCAAGTCCTTGATGGTAGCACTAATCTCTGCAGTCCATCCTGAAAGGCACATTGCTTTTTTTTTTTTTAAGATTTTATTTATTTATTTGAAAGAGAGAGAGAGAGAGTGAAAGAGAGAGAGAATATGAGCGGGGCGGGTGCAGAGGCAGAAGGAGAAGCAGACTCCCCACTGAGCAGGGAGCCCTACGC
>NW_027793393.1:0-285 GCF_054177405.1 Leptonychotes weddellii | reverse complement strand
AAATGGCAAGATCTCATTCCTTTTGATGGCTGCATAATATTCCATTGTATATATATACCACATCTTCTTTATCCATTCATCTGTCAATAGACATCTTGGCTCTTTCCACAGTTTGGCTATTGTGGACATAAGCAGCAGCCTTTTCTTGATGGAAAGCATAGCAATAGAAAGGAGCCCCCCTGCTTTGTTGTTTAAGATTTTACTGCTCCTTTACAGACTCATTTTTCTCCTAAAGAATACATGGAATATACTGGATTATGCCTAATTAAATGACTAGGGAAAGAT
>NW_027793392.1:0-3214 GCF_054177405.1 Leptonychotes weddellii | reverse complement strand
TGCATAATATTCCATTGTATATATATACCACATCTTCTTTATCCAGTCATCTGTCGATGGACATCTTGGCTCTTTCCACAGTTTGGCTATTGTGGACATTGCTGCTATAAACATTGGGGTGCACGTACCCCTTCGGATCCCTACTTTTGTATCTTTGGGGTAAATACCCAGTAGTGCAATTGCTGGATCGTAGGGTAGCAGTATCTTTAGATATTTTCTATTAGACTAGCTAGATTCCTTAGAGAAGGTGTTTTAGCCTCCTGGTTGGAGGATTTATCCTAACTGACAATATCCTGGGAATTGAGGCAGGTTGAGAAGTATGGGGAAGGAGGGTAGAGTTTCAACAGCCAGTGTGGATCTTTTAGTTAATGCCTTATTTTGGGTACAGTAAGTTTGTCCCTCAATTGTTCTTGGTGCTTCAATCCAGAGATCCCTGCTTTCACTCTCAATAGAGCAATGGTTCTCAAAGTATGATCTGTGGACACTAAGGAGTCACTGAGACCTTTTCAGAGGGTCAGAAAGATTGAAACTACTTTCATAACAATACCAACACTTCATTTACCTTCTTTACTCTCATTTTCCCTTTAGTATAGAGTGAAATTTTCCAGTGGCTACCTGATGTGTGTATTGCAAAGGATCAAATGTGGAAGCATATTATTTTGTATTAAGCTAGATTTTTTTAATTAAAAAAATTATTTTTTAAGCTAGATTTTTTAAAAAAGATTTTATTTATTTATTTGAGAGAGAGATAGAGAGCACAAGCATGGGGAGAGAGGCAGAGGGAGAGGGAGAAGCAGACTCCCCCGCTGAGCAGGAAGCCCAATGCGGGGCTTGATCCCAGAACCCTGGGATTCTGACCTGAGCCAGAGGCAGACGCTTAATTGACTGAGTCACCCAGGTGCCCCTGTATTAAACTAGATTTGAAAGAGATTTAAAGAACAGTGCCACTCTTTTCACTAACGTTTTTTGATTTAGAATATATTTATTTTTCATAAAATATGTTATTTAGGTTAATATATAATTACAGCTTATTACCTTATTTTAAAAAGGAATTAATAAAAATATTTTTAAATGACTTTTTTTTTTAGATTTTATTTATTTATTTGAGAGAGAGAGTAAAGAGAGAGTGTAGGAGCTGGGGAGAGGGGCAAAGGGAGAGGGAGAAGCAGTCTCCCCATTGAGCAGGTAGCTGGATGCGGGGCTTGATCCCAGGGCTCTGGGATCATGACTTGAGCCAAAGGCAGACACTTTTTTTTTTTTTAAAGATTTTGTTTATTTATTTGAGAGAGAGAGAGTGAGAGAGAGCCTGAGAAGGGAGAGGGTCAGAGGGAGAAGCAGACTCCCCACTGAGCAGGGAGCCCAATGCAGGACTCGATCCCGGCACTCCAGGATCATGACCTGAGCCGAAGGAAGACACTTAACTTACTGAGCCACCCAGGTGCCCCTAAATGACTCAGTTTTAATATCTCACATGATATATATTAATATATGTAATTCTCATATGATCTCTTTGGCGTCCTCAATAATTTTGAAGACTGTGAAGTAGTTCTGAGATTAAATATTTGAGAACCATTGCTCTAAAGAATGGTCAGCTGAAACTGGGGAAAGATCCAAGAATTCCAACCTTTTTGTGAATATGAAATCCATTTTCTTTTCTTCTTTCTTTCATCCCTTCCTTTTAGAGGTTTCTATTCCATACTCAGCAAAGTGGAGAAACAGACAGAGCCTGTGTACCTGAAGATATTGTTAAGCTGATGAATCAACCAGCCCTAAAGGCTGGTCTACCTCTGGAGATGCTTCCTGTTATGTGAGATAATAATTTTCTTTGTTTGGTTGGAGGTAGTTGTTAATCGTGGCTGAAAACCTAATGGAAGCCAAGAGAGGAGAGTGTTTCAAGGCTAGTAGTAATTGACTCTGTAGAAGATGAGCATTGAACGTCATCCCAGGATCTGGTTACACAGAGGCCATAGGTGACTGTGACAGGTCATTTCCGGTGGGAATGGTGGTGCACACTGGACTAGTGTGGCTTCTGGTGTACCTCTTCTCCTACTGTTGTTCCTTTGTCTTTTTCCCCATCTCCTTATCTTCCTTCTCTATCAGACCACAAATGTTGGGGTTCTTCTCAGTGTATCCTGGGCTTTATTCTCTTTCTGTCCTTTTCCTTAATGCCATTCTTTCCCATAGGGTTAAATGTAATTTTATTCTGGTGTTGTTCCACATTTATATTTCCAGCCCAGATCTCTCTGTGTTCCAGATTCATGTATCAAGCTGCTCACCTGACATCTGCAGCTGAATATTTCCTAGACATGTCAGATTTAACCTGCCCAAAGCAGATGTCTTGATCTGCCCCCCACCCGCTTTGCTGCCTTCCCGGCTGTCTCTTTCCCAGTTCACAAAGTCACCATTCACCGAGCTGCTTCGGCCAGAAACCCAAGTCTCAGTCTTGATTTCCCTTTCCCTCATTCCCTGTTTCTAATCCATTAGGAAGTTTTATTGTTTCAATCTGCAAAATGTAAGTGGAGTCCAGTCTTTTCTCCTTGTCCAATGCCAGTTTCTTGGCCCACATCACTAACTTCTCTTGCCTGCATTATTGTGAGAGCCTTGCAGTTGGCCCTGTTCCATTCTTCCTCTCTGTCTATTCTTGCCATCCTGGGGTGGAAGACAGCAGTCAGAATGCTCTTCTAAATAAATACATTGTAGATCATGTTGCTCTTCCTGCTTTAAATCCTTCAACTGCTTTTGTCTCTATAATAAAATCTAGACCCCCTTCCCATGACCATATGCCCTACATGCTCTGGCCCTACCATTGGCTCCAGCCTTATTGTATCTGATCCTCATTCTTACTGGCCTCAACCTAACTCTACTGGTCTTCCTTTTGTTTCTTGAACAGACTGCTTACTCTCCTCTGGATGCTTTTCTCATCCCTCACTGCTTGGCTAGCTACTTCTATTCCTTTAATTCTCAGCTTAAATGTCATTTCTTTAACAAGGCATTTCCATCTTTTTCCCCTAAAGGCAGCTTCCTATGTGATGTTCTCTTACTCAGCCCTTTGTTTTGATTTTTAAAATGCATTTTCTTGTTTATTTCATAGGGTATATAATAATCCAGTCACTATATATTTTTTAAAATTTTTTATTGTTATGTTAATTCCCATACATTACATCATTAGTTTTAGATGTAGTGTTCCATGATTCATTGTTTGTGCATAACACCC
>NW_027793391.1:0-13736 GCF_054177405.1 Leptonychotes weddellii | reverse complement strand
AAAATATATCTGGGTGAAAAATTCTGGTGTTCTGACCTGTTCATATTTATCTTGGGGTACTTATTCAACATCTATTCATATTATCAAATATGTGTATAAAAATCTTGGAGCTCAGTTGGAGAACTTACACCTGGAGATACACACTTGGGAATCACAAGCAATAAAGCCATCGGGTGGGATAAACTCATCTTGGAAAAGATCACCAGGCTAACCCATCCCCCTACCCCCTCCCCTCTAGAACCCTGTTTGTTTCTGAGTCCATAGTCTCTCATGGTTCGTCTCTCCCTCCTCCTTTTTATAAGCAAGAAAAATTAGATAGACTCACAGGGTGGAGTATCTTTCATAAAGTCATGCCTTTTTTTTTTTTTTCAGCTAGCCCTACAATGAAAATCCATGACTTTCTACTACCCATACATTGTTCTTTAAAAAACAAAAACAAAAGAAAATACAACCATCCCCAAACCTCCCCAAATCCTCTATTTTTAGAGCAGTTCTAGTTCATAGCAAAATTAAGAGGAAGGTACAAAGATTTCCTATATACCCACTACCCCCACATGCATAACTTCCTCCACTGTAAACATCCCTGATCAGAGCAATGTATTTTTTACAGATGAACCTACATTGACACACCATAATTGCCCAGCTATAGTTTGCATTATGATTCACTTTCAGTGTTGTACATTCTGTGGGTTTGGACAAATATATAATAACATGTATCCATCATTATAGTATAATACAGAGTATTTTCATTGCCTTAAAAATCTGTGCTCTGCCTACTCATTCTTCCCCTAACCTGTACTCCTGGCAACTACTGATGTGTTCTCTGTCTCCATAGTTTGCCTTTTCCAGAATGTCATGTTGGAATCATACAGTAGATAACCTTTTTAGATTGGTTTCTTTCACTTAGCAATATGCATTTAACTTTCCTCCACGTCTTTTCATGGACATTGTTCCTTTCAGTTTACTATCCAGCCACTTAACTCTGAGTTTCATTTCCTCACTTATTACTTGGTATGCAAGACAATGATAAGTTCTATGTTGGGTTTACAAAACAATGAATAAGATACCCATAAACATATATCCTCATGAGGGAGATACTATGCATACACCAAAGAATTATTGTGAAGATTGAATGAGAAAAAGTATATGGTGTCTCCTGAGAATAAGACTGCCATATAAGCATAAGTTACATGCTATGTTATGTTTATGTGGACATAGGAAGGCAGGCTAAATGGCCGAGATTCAACTGAGTTCATCTTGGTTTTCCTAAAACCCAAAGAGAAAAATTAAAACATTTTTATTACAAACATTTATAAAATAATTAGAAATGTAGCAACTAGAGAGGTAAAGCAGCTGAATAAAAGCAGTAGGCTAAAGCATTAAAACATCATAGCATATATGTGTTCAAGGTGCTTTTGGTTGGAAAAGCTATTATATTTGAAGAGTCACAACTCAGATTAATGAGGTCCTTTCTTGCATCTCTTGGCATTTTGGGAAGCAAGTAAATGTCTACCTTGCCTTCATCATTAAGCCAATCAAGTCTAACCATATGACTGATATACCTGTCAATTTATCGTGTCCACCATCCACCTAGAGGTGCTCACAGAATGTGCCAGAACCTCCACAGTCACTTGCTTATATTCAAATTGCTTGATTCTCACCCACCACCCCTGGCTTCAAATGCTTGGCTCTCTAATCCTGAAATCAGTTCTGTTCCATGTTTTCTAAATTTGGCATTTACACTTAATTTCTTCAGTTTTCTGCTAAGGACTTGGTATGGGTGGCCCTCCGGAGTCCAGCCAACCCACAGAATTATGAGAGATGATGATAAATTTTTGTTTAAAGCTACTAAGTTGTGGGAGTGATTTTCAACCAGGGGTGATTTTGCTCCCCTCTCCAAACAGGGGACATTTAAAAGTGTCTGGAGACATTTCTGGCTTTCACACTGGGTGGGGGAATGCTAGTGTCATCTAGTGGGTAGAGGCCAGGAATGCTGCTACATATCCTATGATGCCACAGCATCCTCCCATAGCACAAAATGATTAGGCCCAAATATCAATAATTCTGAGGCTGAGAACCTTTGTCATTGAGAATCACAACCATTTCTTTTTAAATTGTGTTGTAATTAAATCAAAAGTCCTTTTTTTTTCAGATTTTGAACACCTCCTATACACTTTTATGTTTTATTCTCAAAATCCTTTCTCTTTTCTGTCTCCCCAAGCCCTGTAAAACCTTATTCAAATTCCTTATCCACAGGAGAGTTCCCTGACATCTCTCTCCTTTGGCTGTAGTAAAATACTAACATACTACACACTGCTAATTTCTTTTCTGGCATTTAGTCACATTCTTAGGTCTATTAATCTGGTATGGTTGTAAACTCCTCAAAGTCAAACATCCAACTGCATACTATTTTCAGACAACTCAAAGAGCAAGCACAGAGCCTACCATAAAAAGTGGTTGGAGATTGACTATATCTGCTTCTTTTCTTTTTTTTAAATTTAAATTCAATTAGTCAAGGTATAGTATATCCACTTCTTATGTTCATGTAATTTTTATGAAATGTTATAATTTTATACTAGATATTTACCATATACTATTATTTATATGTTACATTAACATATTACTATATATTTACAACATAAATATATATATTTGTAGTGTAGTATAGTAAATATATTTATATACACTTTTATATATTTACTATATTTATAGTATACTATATAGTATTTATAGTATATTTATACTGTATATTTTCTATATATTTATATATTATATTTATATTACTATATATTTACTATATACTATATTACTATATTTGCTGTGTACTATATACTATTATATACAGTATAATTCTATGCTGTAAAATTGTGATATATAATATACAAGAAATATGTATTTGGTCTTTGACCCCATTTCTGGCACAGAACTCCTAAAGCCCTTGGAATTTCCTAAGTATTGAAAATGATAAAAGGTGACTTTGTTACATTAATGAGGTGACTTTTGGGAAACATCTAAGCACTGTTTGCCAGGGGAACCAACCATGTGATTAGAGGTTTGGGACTTACAGTCCCACTCCCTGAACTCTGGGGAGGGGAGAAGGCCTGGAGATTGAGATCAATCACCAGTGGCCAATGAGTGAATCAAACATGCCTATGTAATGGAGCCTCCATTAAAATCCCAAGTGAGTGTATTCAGAGAGCTTCTGGATTGGTGAATACATGGAAGTATGGGGAGAGTAACATGCCTAGAGAGGAGGACATGAACACTCCATGACCTTTCCTCATACCTTGCCCTAGGCCTCTCTTCCATCTGGCTGTTCTTGAGTTATATCTTTTTATAATAAGCTGGTAACCTAGTAAGTAAAATGTTTCTCTGAGCTTCGTGAGCCATGCTAGCAAATTAATCACAATCCAGGAGGGGGTCATTGGAACGTCCAATCTATAGCCTGTTGGTCAGAAGCCCAGGTAACAACCTGGGCACAATTGTGACTGGCCTCTGAATCAGGGAAGGGAGCAGTGGGACTGGGCTCTTACCTGTGGGATCTGACACTATTTACAGATAGATAGTGTTAGAATTGAGTCAAATTGTAGGACACTCAGCTCATATCACAGAGAATTGTTTGTTGTGGGGGAAATGTCTCTGCATATTTGGTGACCAGAAGTGTCAACAGTGAAGTGTTTTTGTTTGTTTGTTTGTTTCTGAGTGGTTAAAGGAGACTCACAGGAAGGAAACACACAGTGGAGAAGAACTGTAGGTTTTTCCATTTTGTAGACTTTTCTTAGGGACACTAACATTTCACAAAATCTAAGTAGAAAATGTCTTGTTGATGTTAATCACACTTGATCTCACAAATGGTGAATCAGCAGAGCCTAACTCCATAGACCCAGCAAAGATATATCAGAAAAGGCAGCTGATCTCCCAAACAGTTCAGATGAGCATGCCTCCCCCGCACCCCTCAGACTCTGGCCCATTAGCCAACCAATCTTTCCACACACAAAATATGTGAGCTGCTGGTCTTTTGAAACAAGTCCCATCCAACAGCTGGCTTTCTCCTGATTAAAGAGAAAGGTGGAAAACTCTAGAACGGGTAGTCTATTGGGTTAGAGATATGAAAAGATGTGAGGGAAATGATGGCAGCCAAGGTTAAGGAGAGGCAGGCTGCAACATAATGTGGACTGCCATGTATATCAGATCAAGGATAGAAGATGTGTAAACCATCAAAGTTTCTCAAATGATAATATGGTCCAAGTTGAGCTTTAGAAGGATTAATCTGCCATCCATGCGTGGGATGGTTTAGAGAGAGACAAAGCTGGAAGTCTAAGAAGCTACTGGAGAGGGTAACATTAACAGAATCAGAACCTTCTGTAATCCTCTCCTCTGTTAAAGCAATGAGAACACTGGCCAAAATTGTCTGAATTAAGTTCTTCAGAACTCTGAAAATTAAACTAAGGCTTGAAGCATTCTGGGAGACTATTTTATTTATTTATTTATTTTTTTAGATTTTATTTATTTATTTATTTATTTGAGAGAGAGAGAATGAGAGACACAGACCACGAGAGGGAAGAGGGCAGAGGGAGAAGCAGACCCCCTGCTGAGCAGGTAGCCCGATGTGGGACTCGATCCCGGGACTCCAGGATCATGACCTAAGCCGAAGGCAGTCGCTTAATCAACTGAGCCACCCAGGCGCCCTGGGAGACTATTTTAAAACAAAAGTTTGAATGTCCATGAGAAGAACAAGTTTTGTGGTTTCACTTGTCCTGTTCCCATCCTCCTATTTCCATCCTATTTCCAGCTCCAGGGTAGCCTTGAGGATCAAGATCTTGTGATAATTGTGAAAACCAGAAGCTTGGTAGCCATTGGGGGAGTGGGGCAGAACAGGAAGGCTGGAGCTTTTTCTAAACCCCATTCTCAGAGGATTGCCATTATTTAATCCATTTGCTGGTTCTCTGGAAGACCTCACTGACAGGGATGCTTTTATTTGACCTGAGTCAGAATTTGTTCATAACAAACAGCATTTCCTTGGTGTAGTCATCAAAAATAATCACATACAAATATTTAATGTTCTGGTTGCCTGAGGTTGTGGATAAAAATTGGGGCAAACAATAAGCTAACCAAAAATCTGGAAAGGAAAACCTGGAGAACAAAATGTCTATCAGGGCTTTGAAAAGCTCTGGCATATCCCTGGGAATCTGGAAGTCTACATGCATGTGTAAGGACTGTGTGCCCACTCAGGAAAGACCTGAGAAAGTTCAAAGCTCTCACCTTTCACTAGCCTTAGGCTTGAGCAGAGAGGAAGTAAAGGCAAGAGTGGCATTGTAACTACCTGGCTCAGTGCTGAAGTCATCCCCCAACACACAGAGAGAACCACTTGACAAAGACTGGAAGACATTGATTTCAGATGTTTAAGGAAATCTCTACCCAATCATTAAACTAACTGATCACTAAACTAACCAAAGAGAAACTTCAGCGACCACACAATACAAAGAATATAGACTTCATAGAATTACCTCAGAAAAGTCACCAAGCAAACAACAACAGAAACAAAGAAAGTATGACCTATACACAGGAAAAAAAAATAATCAATAGAAATTGCCACTGAGGAATAGCAGACATTGGACTTAGTAAACAAAACTATTTAAAATATATATTTAGAGAAATAAAAGAAACTATGTCTAAAAAATTAAAAGAAAATATGAGAATAATGCCTCATCAAATACAGAATATCAATAAAAAGGTATAAATTATTTTTTAATAAAAGAATGAGATAGAAATCTGAAGTTGAAAAGTATAATAAGTAATGAAAATATTACTAGAAGGGGCTCAACATCAGATCTGACCCGGCAGAAGAGAGAATCAATGAACTCGAAGATAGGTCAAGTGAGATTATCAAATCTGAGAAAAGAAACAAAACTGAATGAAGAAAATTAATAGAGCCTCAGAGCCTCACAGGGACTATGAGATACCATCAAGCATACTGATGTAATGGAAGTTCAAGAAGGAGAGGAGAGAGAGAAAGGGGCAGACAGTATAGTTGAAGATATAATAACCAAAACTTTCCAAATTCTATGAAAAACATAAATCTGCACATCCAAGAAACTCAACAAAATCCACTGTGGGTAAATTTCAAGATATTAATACCTAGACACATAGTCAAGCCATCAAAACTAAAAGGCAAAGAGAACATGGAATGCAGCAAGAGGGAAGCAACTCATACATAAAACGGATGCTTGGTAAAATTAAAAGATGATTTCTCAATGGAACTTTGGAGACCAGAAGGCAGTGGGATGACATTCTAAGTGCTGAGAAAAGACTGTCAATCAAGAATTTCATACCTAGCAAAACTACCCATCAAAAATGAAGGAGTAATTAAGATACTGAAAAAATAACTGAGAGAATTTGTTCCTAGCAGATCTACCTACAAGAAATATTAAAGGCAGTCCTTCAAGGTGAAATGAAAAGACATGAGACAGTAACTAGAATCAAAATGAAGAAATAAAAGGCACTGATAAAGCCTACTTATATGTAAACAAAAAACAGTGTTATAGTGTTTTTAAATTTGCACTTCCCCCCCCTCCTATCTGATTTAAAAGACAATGGTATAAAGCTATAATTATAAATCTTGGTTGATGGGTATATAATGTACAAAGATGCACTTTGTATGACAATAAGCAAATGAAAGAGAGATAGGAAATGACACTATATAGAAGAAAAATTTTTGTACTATTGAAATCAACTTGTATTAATTTGAATTAAATTATTAAATCTTAAAATGTCAATTGCAATCTCCAGGAAACCACTAAGAAAACTCAAAAAATACAGCAAGGTAAATGACAAGGGGATTATAATGGTATACTAAACAATATTTATTTAATACAAAAGAGGGTAATATTGGTAGAATAGGGGAATAACAAAGACATAAGACGGACAGAAAACAAATAGCAAAATGTCAGACAAAATTCTCACCTTTTCAGTAAGTATATTAAATGTAAATAAATGAAATACTCCAGTTAAAAGGCAAAGATTGGAAGAAAGTAAAAAATAAAACAAACCATTATACAACTATGTGCAGCCTAGAATAGACACACAATAGACTCATAGACACAAATAGATCTAAAAATATGGAAAAAAATACCATGCAATCATTAACCAAAAGGGAGCTGGAGTGGCTGTAGTAATATCAGACACCATCGAGTTTAGGGGAAAAATTGTTACTAGAAACAAAGGAAACAATTTGTAATGGTAAAATTGTCATCCATAGCCAGGTATAACAATTATAAACATATATGCACCTACAAACAGACCCCAAAATATAGTTGGGGATGTCAACATTCCACTTTCAATATTAAGGAAAAAAAAAAAAACACTAGACAATAGATCAACAAAGAAATAGAGGATTTGAACAATATGATGAAAAACTAGATGTGAAAGACATCTATGGAACACTTCACCCAACAGCAACAGAAACACATTCTTTTCAAGTGCACATGGAACATTCTTTAGGATAGACCATAGTTTAAGCCACAAAGCAAGTCTCAATGAATATGAAGGGCTTGTTATCATACAGAGCATTTTCTTTGGTCACCATGCACTAGAATTAGAAATAATAGGACAAGGAAATTTAGGAGACCCAGAAATTTGTGGAAATTAAACACATTCCTATATAACCAATGGATCAAAGAGAAATCACAGGGAAATTAGAAAATATTTTATAAATGAATAAAAAAAACACAGCATGTGATACAGTGAAAGCAGTGCTTAGAGGGAAATTTATAAATACAGATGCCTGTATTGGCAAAGAAAAATATCAAGTCAGTAAGTCAACCTTAAGAACCTGGGAAAAGATGAGCAAACTAATCCCCAAACAAGCAGAAAGAAAGAAATTATAAAGACTAGAGTGGCAATAAATAAAAGAGAGACTAGAAAAACAGTAGAATCAGTGTAGGAAAAGCTGGTGTTTTGAAAACATCAACAAAATTGGCAAATTTTAACTAGACTGAGAGAAAAAGAGAAAAGCCTCAGATTAGTAAATCAAAAATAAAAATGTGGACATTACTACTGATTGTAGAGGAATAGAGGATCAGAAGAGAATACTATACACAATTTTATGCCAACAAATTGGATAACCTAGAGGGAACAAACAAGTTTCTAAAAACACACAAACTGCCAAAATTAACTCAGGAAGGAATAGAAAATCTGAATAGATCTATAACAAGTAAAGAGATTTAATGAATAATCAAAAAACTTCCCACAATGAAAACTTTAGGTGTACTTAACCTTTACTGGTGAAATGTAATAAACTTTAAAAGAATAAATATGAACCGTTCACAAACTGTCCCAAAACACAGAGGAGGAGGGAACACTTTCAAACTATTCTAAGAGGCCAGTATTACCCTGATACCAAAACCAGACAAAGACATCACAAGCAAACTATAGACAAATATCCCTATGAATATAGGCACAAAAATCTTCATCAAAATACTCACAATCTGCACCTAGCAATATATGAGAAAGATTATACATTACGATCCAGTGGATTTATCCCAGGAGTGTAAAGTTGGTTCAATTACAAAAACAGATCACTGTGATAACTATATTAATAGTCTAAAGAGCAAAACCCACTTGATCATCTACATAGAGAAAGCATTTGACAAAATGCAACATCTTTTCATCATAAAAACTTGCAACAGATTAGGAATAGAAGGGAACTTCCTCAACCTGAGAAAGTGCATCTAATGCAAAACCCACGAGCATGTCATACTTACTGCTAAAGGTTGAAAGCTTCCCTCTAGGAGCAGAAATAAGAAAATAATGTTTGCTCTTGGAACTTCTTTTCAACATTGTACTGAACATTTTAGCTAAGGAATTTAGGAAGGGAAAAGACATAAAAGACATCCAGATTTGAAAGGAGGAAATAAAATAATCTCTGTTTGCAGATTGAATATTGTGCATAGAAATCCGAAGGGTGGGGCACCTGGGTGGCTCAGTCGGTTAAGCATCTGCCTTCGGCTCGGGTCATGATCCCAGAGTCCTGGGATCGAGCCCCACATCGGGCTCCCTGCTCTGTGGGAAGCCTGCTTCTCCCTCTCCCGCTCCCTCTGCTTGTGTTCCCTCTCTTTCTGTGTCTCTCTCTGTCAAATAAATGAATAAAATCTTAAAAAAAAAAAAAAAAGAAAAGAAATCCGAAGGATTTGTATTTCCCTGATGATGAGTGATGTTGAGCATCTTTTCATGTGTCTGTTAGCCATCTGTATGTCTTCTATGGAAAAATGTCTATTCATGTCTTCTGCCCATTTTTTAACTGGATTATTTGTTTTTTGGGTGTTCAGTTTTATAAGTTCTTTATATATTTTGGATACTAACCCTTTATAAAACACCCACACCAACACCCATTCAGACACACACACAATATTAGAGCTAATAAATGAGTTCAGCAGCATTGTAGGATACAAGATCAATGTAGAAAAATAAATTTTGTTTCTCTACACTATAAGAGAACCATACAAAATAAAACTAACAAAACAATGCCATTTAAAATACTATCAAAATAATAAAATATTTAAGAATAAATTTAACAAAAGAAGTGCAAGATCTGTACACTTAAAAGTATAAAACATAACTGAAATAAATTAAAGACTCAAATGGAAATACATTCTGTGTTTATTATTAGACCTGTATTTTTTTAAAACTCCCCAAATTGGTCTATATATTTAATGTTATCCTTATCAAAATTCCAGCTGCCTTTTTTCCACATATTGGAAAGCTGTTAATTCACATGGAAATTCAAGGTACCCGAGGAATTAAAGCAATCTTAAAAAAAAAAAGAACAAAGTTGGAGGGTTCGCTGTTCCATATTTCAAAACTCACTACAAAGCAACAGTAAACAAGATGATCGAGTCCTGGTACAAAGATATACATTCAGATCAATGGAATGGAATTGAGAGTCCAGAAACAATTGGTTCAATTGATTTTTGAATTGTCAAGACAATTCAATAAGGGAAAATAAAGTCTTTTCACAAATGGTGTTGGGATGGCTGGATATCCACAGGCAAACTAATGAGTTTGGAACCATATCTTAGTCTCTATACAAATATAACTCATAACTCAAATGGATCAATGACCAAAAAGTGAAATGTATATAACCCTTAGAAGAAAACTTAAATATATACATTTATGACTGGATTGGGCAATGGTTTCTTGAATATGATATCATAAACATAAGTAAAAAAGAAAAAATAGATAAATGGAGCTTTATCAAATGTAAATCTTTTGTATTTTGAAGGATATTATCAAGAAAGTGAAAAGACTAGGGTGCCTGGGTGGCTCAGTTTGGGTTAAGTGTCTGCCTTTGGCTCAGGTCATGATCCCAGGGTCCTGGGATCCAGTCCTGCAACAGGCTTCCTGCTCAGGTGAGAGTCTGTTTCTCCCTTTCCCTCTGCTCCTCCTCGCTCTTCTCGTGCTTGCTCTCTCTCTCAAATAAGTAAATAAAATCTTAAAAAAGAAGTGAAAGCACTACACACAGAATGGGAAAAATGCTTGCAAATCATATATCTGATAACAACACAAACATTTATACCAAAATATTTGCAAATCATATACCTATAACAACACTTACATATCAACAATAAAAAGAGAAATAACCCAATTAAAAATAAGCAAATTATTTTAATGGCCATTTCTGCAATGAAGATATACAAATAGCTAATTGCCATATAAAAAGCTGCTCAGCTCAACACCTTTAGCCATTAAGCAAATCAAAATCAAAACCTCAGTTAGATACCACTTCACACCCACTAGGTGGCTATAATCAAAAAGAAAGATAATAAGAAGCTTTGGTTGGATTTGGGAAATGGAAACTGTCAAATATTGCTGGTGACCATGAAGAATGGTGTAGCTACTTTGGTAAACAGTCTGTCAGTTCCTCCAAGGTTAAACAGAGTCTCAGCATATCACCTGGCAATCCCATGCCTATGTACACACTAAGAAAAAGAAAAACACATGCCTACACAAAAACTTATAAACAAATGTTCATAGCAGTGTTATTCATAAAAGCCAAAAAGGTGGAAACAATCCAAACGTCCACCCAGTGATAAATGGATAAACAAAACGTGGCCTAGCTCTATGATGGTGTATTACTCGGCCTTAAAAAAGAATGAATTTTAGGGTATGTAAATTATGTCTCAATAAGAAAGAAACTGAATTGATTTTAGCAGCGAACCTGAAATGAAACAGAAGTGATTGGAGCCCACAAACGCCCTTCGCATGATAAAAAATAGTGGATTTTCCCGATACGCTTTTTAATGTGAATACGGTAGGGTGTAATTTATTCAAAAGACTTTCAGCTACCTGAATGGGCAAGTTGATAGTAATAAGAACCTGAGCAAGTGGGGTTTGGGACGAAAGACAGCATTAAAGCAGATGGCAGATAAGAGGAAGAGATTTCTCCAGTGCAGCCTTGGGAAAGATAAAGAAACTGCATTCCAGCCTGTCGGGGAAGAGGAAGCTGAAAGGTAGGTAAAAGAGCACTAATAGAACTAAATCAGTGTGTTCTGCTATACTCTGGCATGAAATTATGACAGGCTATTTAATCCTGAGTCTAAATTGGGAAGGGTCTTGGAAAATCCCAGGGAGGACTCACGGGGAGTTTCCTTTTAACCAAGCCAAATTAAATAAGTCAGTGTTCTCTAGAGAAGAAGTGGAGACTCATGAGTCAAGAGGAAGCTTTCTTTTCTTTCTGTTCTTTCTTTTTTCCCAGTTAGAATTCCAGGTATTCTAGAAGCGCCTGGGTGGCTCAGTCGGTTAAGCGTCTGCCTTAGGCTCAGGTCATGATCCCAGGGTTCTGGGATTGAGCCTCACATCGGGCTCCCTGCTCAGCGGAGAGCCTGCTTCTCCCTCTCCCTCTGCCTGCCGCTCTGCCTAATTGTGCTCTCTCTCTCTATCTCTCTGTCAAATACATAAATAAGATCTTTTTTAAAAACAAGAATTCCAGGTATTCTAAGGATATCGGCACTTTTAAGAGATACCAATAAAAATATTAATTGATAGAATAAGTAATTCCATTTGGGAAGTGATATCCCAAGGTAATAATAACTGCCTAAGCCCTTTTCTCCTTAGGGATGGGGAAAGTGTTAAAGTGGTTTCTTTTTACTGTTAGCAATATCATCTTTTAGATTGGGAGGGAGGAGCTTGGAAACAACCCAAATTTCCCACAAAAGAGAATCAGCTAAGCAAACTGTCTCACAACTGATGGCTCCTTTAAACATATTAAAATGATAATATGTGGCAATTTCAATATGTGAAAAGCTCTAAACTATGAAGCAAATTAACAAAACACAAAATTATATGTCAACCGATTCCAACATTTTACATATTAAAAAAAATTCTGTGTGTGTATTAAGGAAAAAACAGAAAAGGATATGGGAGAAAAAACCCAAACAAACATACCTGCCAGCTTCCCTGTCAATTATTTTCATATAACCCCATGAATGACTTGATGAAATTGGTAATATTCTAATTTTATGGATGAAAAATTAACATACAGAATAATTTGTATAATTTGTCCAGGGACTCCCAGCTGATAAGGGCAGAGACAAGATTAAACCTCAGCTCTGTTAATGCTCAAATTCATTGATCCACAATCCATTGAAATCGAATTTAATAGCTTTCTTATTTCTTTTCTTGGGTTAGGATCTCATTGAAGTCTGAATGTGATGAAGTACCAATATGCAGTGGCTCTTTTTTTTCTACTTATGTCCTCATGCTGAATCTGCTCTTCCCATCTCTTAATGATGACAGATCTCATAGGTATCTATCATTCGCCATTATTGAAAAGTCCAGTCTAATCCAATTTCACCTAGTTTTAAATCCCAGCCTCATACCCTCATTAAATGTTTATCATCTTCCCTGTCTTTGATATCAGATTTCAGCCCAAGAAATTTGCAACCTGAGAGAGAGGTTGTGAGTGGCATATGGGACATTTTCTCCATTTGCTTCTCTTCTGGTTCCAGCTCCTGTGATGTAAGCTTGGGTAAGGGGAACGTGAGAGAGACAAGAAATGATCCTATACAACAGGCATCCTGTTGGTGGTCCCATTTTGGTTCTTTTGGCTTCTTTGTCAAATGCTAAAGGTATCCAAATGTTGGGTCTCTCGTGGAATGCATGTGTAAACTATCCAGGGGTGATTAGAGACATCTGCAATGTTAAGATTCTCTAGTTGGGAAATCTGTTCTAGTTTCACCCCATCTCTTCCCCCTGACTTCTTAGCTTCTCCCTCAAGGGGTCCACCTAACAACTCCTGGTTGCTGTGTTCCTTTGCCCAGAATGCCAGCCTTCTTGGGTGGAATACAAACAAACCAGCTCAGGTCAGACTGCCTCATGTGGTTTTCCCTTGGCTCATTCATAGGAAACTGAGGTCTCCTTGCCGTAACAGTGGGTGTGCAGAGTGCTCTGGTGCTGTACCCCGTTCTTCTGCTTCTCTTGTGTTCTTTGTGTGCTTCTGTTCAAATAGGTTGAAAGAACAATTAGCAGGCCCACCACATACGCAGATATTCCAATAAATAAAGAAGATGCAATTCTTCCTTTCCTGCAGCAGCAACCTTATCATCTCTACACATTGTTCTCCTGGAGACCCTCTCACTTGACATGTGTGGAAGAAACATCCACTCTCCCCATGGAAGGAGGCAAATGTGCACACTCAGTCTCCCAGATTCACAAGTCATGTCTCTGATAATTCTCCAATT
>NW_027793390.1:0-285 GCF_054177405.1 Leptonychotes weddellii | reverse complement strand
TATTGTAGCATTATTTATAATAGCCAAGATATGGAAGCAACTCAAGTGTCTATCAATAGATGAAAGGATAAAGATGTGGTACATAAACACACACACACACACACACATAATGTAATATTAGTCATAAAAATGAATGAAATCTTGCCATTTGTAACAATGTGGATGGACCTAGAGAATATAATGCTAAGTGAAGTCAGTCAGAGAAGACAAATACCATATGATTTCACTCATATGTGGCATTTAAGAAACAAATGAACAAACAAGCATGAGACAAAAAAAAAAGTC
>NW_027793389.1:0-285 GCF_054177405.1 Leptonychotes weddellii | reverse complement strand
GGGGGGGGAAATTGTTTAGCACCAGCTCTCTGCCAATGTCTGTACGAGGCTATAAGGACCTAGGACGGATCCGATATCTGTCCAATGTTTCCATTACTACCATCATTTGATTTTAAAGTCAGCTCTTGTGACAACTATTGAATAATGTGCATGAGAGCTGAAATGTGTGCTTTTTGTCAATCACATAAGTAGTTATGGGTTAGTATATGAGTTAGTACACGGGTTAGTAGAAGAAGTTTGGGCAGAAACTTGCTGTATTTATCAGCTCCGCCAGCTCTAACAAGG
>NW_027793388.1:0-285 GCF_054177405.1 Leptonychotes weddellii | reverse complement strand
GTCTGCCTTTGGCTCAGGTCATGATCTCAGGGTCCTGGGATTGAGCCCCACGTTGGGCTCCCTGCTCATTGGAGAGCCTGTTTCTTCCTCTCTCTGTCTTTCCCCCCACTTGTGCCCTCTCTCTCCCTCGTTCTATCTCAGATAAATAAATAAAATAAAATCTTAAAAAAAGAATAACATCAAGTGGGTAGGAGGCATATGTGATTTCAAAAAAAAACCCCACCTTCCTGCAGTGACACAAAATAGTGAAGGATCTTGGGCGCCTGGGTGGCTCAGTTGGTTAAG
>NW_027793387.1:0-285 GCF_054177405.1 Leptonychotes weddellii | reverse complement strand
ATCTCAGCTCGGGTCTTAATCTCAGGATCATGAGTTCAAGCTGCACGCTGAGCATGGAGCCTACTTAAAAAAAAAAAAAAAAAGTAACTCTTCCCAGATATAAAGACTTATTACAAACTATAGTTATAATTTTAAACTAGGGTGATATTGGTTCAAAGCCTGACAAATAGGATAATAAAACAATGGTAAAGTTCAAAAACAGATTCACACACATTGTGGGGTTTTGATTTGTGACAAATATGGTAATGCAGCCTGGAAAAGATTACTTTTAAATAAATGGTGTTG
>NW_027793386.1:0-285 GCF_054177405.1 Leptonychotes weddellii | reverse complement strand
TTGCTTTATTACGTACTCTTTTTTCATTGTAGTTTTTGTTAAAGCATTATTTTTTTGTTTGTTTTACTGTACAAATTCTCATTAGCGCAGAAAATATTTAATGAATATGTTACACAGCATGACCTGTGTGGATAGAACATCTTCTCTAAAAGAGTAGAGCAGTAGGAGGTAATTAGAGCTCTCCATGATATTTATTGCTAGTAATCTTCCATTGACATTTGAAGTTGATAGGCAGTATTTAAAGTTTTCTACTATTGGATTAGGCATGCAGCTTTCCAAACTCTA
>NW_027793385.1:0-285 GCF_054177405.1 Leptonychotes weddellii | reverse complement strand
GCACTGGGTGTTATGCACAAACAATGAATCATGGAACACTTCATCTAAAACTAATGATGTAATGTAGGGGGATTAACATAAGAATAAAAAAAAAAAAAAGTAAGTCACAGTAGACAACAACAACAACAAAAAAAGAATGAATGTAGGCCATCAAGAAAAGGATACATTTTATATCATGTAACTTCTGAATAAAGGACTGGAAATATGGAAAAAAAAAATGCTAATGGTAGAGATAGAAACATACTGAGATACATTTTATAGAAATAACTACTGACACTTGGTGAA
>NW_027793384.1:0-285 GCF_054177405.1 Leptonychotes weddellii | reverse complement strand
ATGAGGCAGCCCCGTTTCGCATTCCCATTGGGGGCGGGGGTCTGGAGAAGCCAATCAGCGGCACCGCGGTTCCGGGTTCTAAAGTTCTCACCTGACCTGTGGGAATGCAGCTACACCTCAGACCCTGAGGGTCTGGGCTATGGGGTCCCGAACCCTCGTCCTGCTGCTGTCGGGGGCCCTGGCCGTGACCGAGACCTGGGCGGGTGAGTGCGGCGGCGGGAGGAAAGGGCCTCTGCGGGGCGGGAGCGAGGGGACGGCGGGGCGGGGACGCGGGACCCCCGGGGA
>NW_027793383.1:0-285 GCF_054177405.1 Leptonychotes weddellii | reverse complement strand
CCTTTGAGAACCATGGCCACAGGCCCCTCCCCCAGAAGATCAGCAAGAACAGCCAGCCAAGACCAAGCTTACTGATCAATGAGAACGGCAGAACTCCAGCGCTAGGGGAATACAGCACATAGAATTCATGGCTTTTTTCCCATGATTCTTTAGTCTTTCAAAGTTAATATTTTTAATTTTCTTTTTCTATTTTTTTTTCAATTTTTCTTTTTCCCTTTTTCAATCAACATCTTATCAATCCCTTTTTTAAAAATCTTTTTGATTTTTCAGTTTTAGAGTCATATT
>NW_027793382.1:0-285 GCF_054177405.1 Leptonychotes weddellii | reverse complement strand
TCCAACAAAAACCTGTCCATTTTTGCCATTCTAACTGGTGTAAGGTGGTATCTCAGTGTGGTTTTGATTTGGATTTCCCTGATGGCTAATGATGATGAACATTTTTTCATGTGTCTGTTAGCCATATTAATCTTATAGTTGATGGGCACTACATTCTTTCCAGTTTTTAGCTGCTTTTAAAAATAATGCTATGAAAATTGTACATATCTTTTGGTTTACGTATGTATTCATTTCTGTTGTGAATTTGCTAGGTTCCAGGTTTTACATAAATAAATACATCTGGAG
>NW_027793381.1:0-285 GCF_054177405.1 Leptonychotes weddellii | reverse complement strand
TCGCCTAATGAAAGTCATAGCTTAGACATTCATGAGCTCCATGCTAGAAGAAAGCTATGTCACTTCTCTGTGTCTCAGTTTACCCATCTATAAAATCTGGGTAATAATAGAGACTAATCCTTGGGGTTGTGGTGAAGATTAAGTTATATCTACGAACAGACATTTTTCCAAAGAAGACATCCAAATGGCCAACAGACACATGAAAATGTGCTCAACATCGCTTGGCATCAGAGAAATCCAAATCAAAACCTCAATGAGATACCACCTCACACCAGTCAGAATGGC
>NW_027793380.1:0-3214 GCF_054177405.1 Leptonychotes weddellii | reverse complement strand
TTTTTTCACAAACCCACATGTTTTGGGATCTCTTCCTACTCTATACTATCCTCCCTTACCTTGCCCTACCCCACCCTACACTATCCTCCCCTACCTTGCCCTACCTTACTCTACCCTAGCCTATGTGGCTAAAGGGAGTCCAGCCTCCATGGGATGCAGCACTTGGAAAAGGTCACATCCTGTGCCTGTCCTGGAGCAGCGTTGGAAAACTATAGCCCGAGCGTCAAATCTGACTTGTCACCTATTTTTGTGAATGAAGTTTTATTGGAGCACAAAACTTTTTGTGTATTGTCTGTCGTTGCTTCCTGCCACAAAAGCAGAGCTGAGTAGTTACAGCTGAGACCATAAGGCTCAGAAAACCTAAAATATTTACGTACCTGGCCCTTATAGGAAAAGTTTGCTGATCTTTGATCTATAGTAAAAAGATTGAGGATAAATGCTGAAAATATGAGCAGATATGGCACATAATAATACCCTGAAATATAAGGTCTCAGCAAGGTTTGCTATACAATCAAAATGATGAGGAGGAGGCAGAGAATCTTTGAGTATACACCCCTCAAAATTGAAAATAAGTACTCAACAAAATGTGTACACTAATGTTTATAGCAGCATTATTCATAATGACCAAAAGGCAGAAATAACCCAAATGTCCATCAACAGATAACCGGATAAACAAGCGTGATAAGTCCATACAACAGGATATTATTTGGCCACAACCAAGAATGAAGTACTGATCCATGCTACAACATGGATGAACCTTGAAAATGTTATGCTTAGCCAAAGAAGTCAGATACTAAAGACCACATACTTAAAATTCCATTTCTATGAAATGCCCAGAATAGCTAAATCCAAAGAGATGAATGAGATTAGTTGTTGTCAGGAGCTGGAGTGAAGGAAGGACAGGGAATGACTTCTCAGTGGGTTCGGAGTGTCCTTTTGGGGTGATGACAATATTTTGGAGCTTGATGGAGGCAGTGGTTGAACGACATTGTGAAGGTGCTGAATACCACTGAATTGTTTACTTCCAAACGGTTAATTTTCTGTTTTGTGAATACACATCCATTGAAAAATATAATGGGGATGCTAAACAGCACAATGCATCCCAGAAGGGCATCTGCAGCCTTGGGAGGCCTCGATGTGCCAGCCTCCCTGCATCCATGATGCACCTGGGCATGGTGTGTCTACGATGATCCTAAGTCCTTTCCGACAGAGGAACACTATATACATTTCTCAGGGCATATTTCTATTAAGTCAGTAGGCAGAGTCCTATTATCCCTCTTCAGAATCTCTCCATTAGGTAGGTCCTGTCTATTGCCAATAAACTTCCACATTCCAACCTTCATGGTGCTTGGTTTCCTACACAAGAAATAGTCGCTAGTAGAGGTCTTGTTTCCACAATGTGTTCATCTTAGACACACATACATTTCTTGGAGGGGGCAGGCAGGCAGAGATGGCAGAGAATGGATAGAAATGCACTAACAGAGAGGGTATTGTTGCAGGGTTCTGAAAAGGACAGGATGGTGGTGGCATTGGGAGTGGGAGAGGTTGAGACATGTGGTCAGAGACAAAGTCCCTGTGGGCAATTAGCATGGAGGAGACAAGGCTCTTGGGTTGGGGAGGGGTAATTTGTAGAAGGCATGCTGGCTGCATTGTGCAGTTTTGGAGGTGCCGTTACATCATGGTTGTGTGGAGTCCCTGTGGTTGCATAGTGCACAACCTGAGCAACTGTACACAGTGATCTCTTGAGTAAAAATCAATTCACCAAACCAGTTAGCCTAATCTTATTTCTTTCATATGCCAACATAATATAAAAAAGCTTCACTGGTAAATGCTAAAGTTTGGTTACTGATAATGAACTATATTTTTCTATGTTCGTAATCATTAGAAGCTAAATTCTTGTTAACACTGTTAATACATTTCTGTTAAAGTCCTTAAGCAATCCTATAAGACATGAACATCAGTTAAGAGAAATTTAGCATCTTAGTTATTTGGTCAGTTGGTATCAATTGAACTGATTTTTGGCCAATAACATAGGGCCCTGGAAAAGACATTGGTTGGTGAGTGTGGACAGTTGAGATTCTAAGTGTGGTTTGCCCAAACTTAGCCTTTCTTGATCAAGGGCAAATCCAAGTGCCGAGGAGATGAATAGATCTGACCAGCCCTGGTGGTGAGAGAGCTGAGAAGAGGGTCGGGGCATCATGCCCTCTTTGGGGCAGGCTGAGGTTCTGGAGCTGTCCTAGGATAGATACAGATTTCTGGTCAACAGGGACCAATCTGGGAGCCAGTGTGTTAACCCTTGCCCTTCCATTGCAGCCAAACTGTAACTCACAGTGATGTTAGTTGCATTACATTGGTGGATCATAGATCCTCCTTTGAAATCTAAAAAAAATTATGAACTTTCTCCTGAGACGAATGTGCATATATGCTGTGCTAGTTTGCTAGAGCTGCTGTAACAAAGTAGCACAGACGGGGGCCGGGGGGGGGGGTTGTTGTTTAGACAATAGGAATGCACTGTCTTACAGTTCTGGAGCCTGGAAGTTCGAGGTCAAAGTGTGGGCAGGTTTATTCCTTCTGAGGCCGTGAGGGAGAGTGTGCTCCAGACTCTCTCCTTGGCTTGTGATGGCTGTCTTCACCCCATGACTTCACACCATCTGTCCTGTGTGCATGTCTCTGTGTCCACATTTCCCCTTTTAATAAAGATACCAGTCCTTATAAGCTTGGTTTAACTTGATCACCTCTGCAAAAGACCCTATCTTCAAATGAGGTCACGTTCTGAGCTACTGGGGAGGGTTTTATTTTTTATTTATTTATTTTTAAAATTTTATTACGTTATGTTATTCACCATACAATACATCATTAGCTTTTGATGTAATGATCCACGATTCATTGTTTGCGTATAACACCCAGTGCTCCATGCAGTACGTGCCCTCCATAATACCCATTACCAGGCTAACCCATCCCCCCTCCCCCCTCCCCTCTAAAACCCTGTTTGTTTCTCAGAGTCCATAGTCTCTCATGGTTCATCTCTCCCTCCAATTCCCCCCGCCCATTTTTCCCTTCCTTCTCCTAATGTCCTCCATGTTATTCCTTATGTTCCACAAATAAGTGAAACCATATGATAATGACTTTCTCTGCTTGACTTATTTCACTTAGCATAATCTCCTCCAGTCCCATCCATGTTGGTGTAAAAGTTGGGTATTCATCCTTTCTGATG
>NW_027793379.1:0-285 GCF_054177405.1 Leptonychotes weddellii | reverse complement strand
TGTTTCTTAAATTTCACATATAAATGAGAGGATATGGTATTTGTCTTTCTCTGACTGACTTATTTCATTTAGCATAATACCCTCTAGGTCCATCCATGTTGTTGCAAAAGGCAAGATTTCATTCTTTTTTATGGCTCAGTAATATTCCATGGTACATATACACCACATCTTCTTTATTAATCTATGGATGGACAATTGGATTGCTTCTGTATCTCGGCTATTGTAAATAATGAAGCAATTGAAGTAGGGATACATATACCTTTTCATTTTCTTTGGGTAAACACC
>NW_027793378.1:0-285 GCF_054177405.1 Leptonychotes weddellii | reverse complement strand
TAAGGATAGTTTTATGTCTTCCTTCCCAATCTGTATAATTTCTATTCCCTTTCTTTCCTTATTGCATTAACAAGGACTTCCAGTATAGTGTTAAAAAAGGAGCGGGTAAGAGAAGACATTTGTGCCTTGTACCTGATCTCAGTGGGAAGGCTTTGAGTTTCCCACCATTAAGTATAATATTAGCTGTGGAGTTTTTGTAAATTGTTTTTATCAAATTGAGACAGTTTCCCTATCTAGTTTAATGAGAATTTTCTAATGAATGGTTATTGAA
Organism: Leptonychotes weddellii; assembly: GCF_054177405.1. Lineage (NCBI taxonomy): Eukaryota > Metazoa > Chordata > Mammalia > Carnivora > Phocidae > Leptonychotes > Leptonychotes weddellii. The sequence goes on along the minus strand of NW_027793378.1, from coordinate 14 downwards.
TGTCAAATGCTTTT
>NW_027793377.1:0-285 GCF_054177405.1 Leptonychotes weddellii | reverse complement strand
AAAAAAAACCTATAAAGGTAAGAAAATAAAAAGGAATCTAAGTAAATTTTCTGTTCATATACAGCTTCAAGCAAAAATAGATACGTAAGGGGGCGGAGCAAGATGGCGGAGGAGTAGGAGACCTGGATTTCGTCTCCTCTCAGGAATTCAGCTGGATAGGGATCAAACCATTCTGAACACCTACAAACTCAACAGGAGATCGAAGAAAGGAATAGCAACAACTCTCTGAACAGAAAAGCGACCACTTTCTGGAAGGTAGGACGTGCGGAGAAGTGAATCCGAGGC
>NW_027793376.1:0-285 GCF_054177405.1 Leptonychotes weddellii | reverse complement strand
GGGGGGGGAAATTGTTTAGCACCAGCTCTCTGCCAATGTCTGTACGAGGCTATAAGGACCTAGGACGGATCCGATATCTGTCCAATGTTTCCATTACTACCATCATTTGATTTTAAAGTCAGCTCTTGTGACAACTATTGAATAATGTGCATGAGAGCTGAAATGTGTGCTTTTTGTCAATCACTTAAGTAGTTATGGGTTAGTATATGAGTTAGTACACGGGTTAGTAGAAGAAGTTTGGGCAGAAACTTGCTGTATTTATCAGCTCCGCCAGCTCTAACAAGG
>NW_027793375.1:0-285 GCF_054177405.1 Leptonychotes weddellii | reverse complement strand
TCATGGAACACTACATCTAAAACTAATGATGTAATGTATGGGGATTAACATAAGAATAAAAAAAAATGGGATTTTTATTAAAGCACGGGGACAGGACCCGTGGGCAGGCATTACAAGCATGAGGGATGACTGATTCTAGACTTGGGATTTGGGGGAGGAAAGGGAAAAGGGAGGTTTTCAAAAGGACTTTCATATGCCAAAGAGAACCTAAAAGATACTGGAGGCCTTGCCATTGTCAAGCTAAGGTGGCTTTTTTCTCTAGCAAAACCTTAACCTTAAGACAGT
>NW_027793374.1:0-285 GCF_054177405.1 Leptonychotes weddellii | reverse complement strand
AGGAAACTGAGGCATGGAGAGATGAAGCAGCTCCTCTGGGGTCACACATTTGGTACAGAGTTGAGCCAGGCCCCAGCCCCAGCCCAGCCAGCTCAAGCCTGGGCTTTTAGGAGGCGCTGGTTGCTGTGGGCGGGGATGCAGGTGAGGCCCTGCTCAATGGTTAGCGTCACCAGGTGAACCAGAACTTGGACTCCAGGACAGGCTGCTCACTGTGCCCCACCAGGCGGCACCATTCACATAGAATGCAGCGTGAGGGGTGCCCTCTGGAGTCGGACCACCCATCGG
>NW_027793373.1:0-285 GCF_054177405.1 Leptonychotes weddellii | reverse complement strand
GCCTGAGAATTTCATTTGTAATGAGTTACCAGGTTGATTTTAAGGTTGCTAGTGTGGAGACCACATTTTGAAAACCACTGCTCTACATAATTGATTCTTAAACTTTCCAACAATAATATATCAACTATTTATTTTCTTTTATTGATGTATTGTATCACATTGATTGATTTGTGGATGTTGAAACAACCTTGCAGCCCATATATAAATCCCACTTGGTCATGGTGAATAATCCTTTTAATGTACTGTTGGATCCTATTGGCTAATATTTTGGTGAGAATTTTTGCA
>NW_027793372.1:0-285 GCF_054177405.1 Leptonychotes weddellii | reverse complement strand
TGATATTGAGGTATGTACCCTCTATGCCTATACTCTGAAGAGTTTTGATCAAGAAAGGATGCTTATTTTCCATTTTTAATATTGGCTTGGCTAGTCTCATCTGTTTATTTTCCAAGACCTTTAGAATTGTTGAACCAAGGTTTAAAAAAACTGAGACATAGATTCAAATTGCATTAAACCAATAAATCATTTATACTCAATGCTAGTGGTATCTAATTTATAATAGTTGACATTTTTAGCCATAAACTATTTGTTTCAATTTATTTGTCTTCTTTTATGTTTTTA
>NW_027793371.1:0-285 GCF_054177405.1 Leptonychotes weddellii | reverse complement strand
TAATAAGACCAGAGATGCACATTGTGAGAGGCAAAGGAAATGGCATGAATCACTAATTGTCTGCGTGTGTGTTTCCTCCAAGGGGCTTCTTTCGATCTCTGCTGCGGAAGAGATGCTCAACAGAAAGTGAGAGTCAGGTAAATCTGAGCAGGGTAAAGTCCTGTGGCTGGAGAGTGCAGGGGAAATGCAGAATTAACATTGTCCTTTCTGTTTTCTAGGAGAGTTTTTTCTGGAGGAGGCGGCCACTTTGGCTTCGGGACATGTACAGACCTCTCAATGCCACAC
>NW_027793370.1:0-285 GCF_054177405.1 Leptonychotes weddellii | reverse complement strand
GTTTGTATAATTTTGAAAATTTGATTATTTGCAGGAGAGGATTATTTAACAAGGATGTATACGAAAAGAACATGTTTTAGTCAGGACCAATATCCATATAAACATCAGAAATTCTTTTTTTTTTTTTTTTAGATCCTTATTTTTTTTTTAATTCTTATGTTAATCCCCATACATTACATCATTAGTTTTAGATGTAGTGTTCCATGATTCATTGTTTGTGCATAACACCCAGTGCTCCATGCAGAATGTGCCCTCCTCAATACCCATCACCAGGCTAACCCATCC
>NW_027793369.1:0-3214 GCF_054177405.1 Leptonychotes weddellii | reverse complement strand
TGGGGTAGGGGACCAGCAGTGCTGGAACTGATCAGGCCTGGCGGATGAGGCAGATCCACTGAAGCACGGAGGTGGGGGCGAGATCACAGTGTTAACAAGTTAAGTAGGGAGTGCCACCACCATGCTTGTTCCCACAGGTTGCTGTGTTTTGGCTGGGTGATGGGGAGGATAATGGTACTTGCCAGGTCCTTAGTTCCTGGAGAAGTCTTCCAAAGATCCCTGGCCCCCCACCACATGCTTTAAGATTAGTATAAACAAATCTCCCTCCTCTTGCCCCAGGTGTTTCAAACTTTTTTTTTTTTCCTATGCCCTCTGTGGGCTTTTTGTTGTGTTGTCTCTCTAAGGGCAGGGACTCATTTTCCTCTCACCCTACTGACTCTCCAAGAGCTAAGCCCAGTGATTTTTAAAATTCCAAGTTTTAAGTCCCTGGGTTATAAGGAACTTACAAGATGTGGCCCCTCTGGTTTAAAAACCAAATGTTAAATTGTTTTCCTTAATCAGGGTCCCCAGTGTGATAGTCAATTTCTTTGTCCTTTCCATGTCTGTGGGTCCTTCCCTCCAGTGGACAGTCCCATGGTTCTGTTTAGATCCTCATGTTTCCACCCTACTTACCCTCTTTGATGTGTCCTCTTCTCTACATTTAGCTGTGGAGTTTGTTCTGTCTGTCTTCAGGGGGTTTTCTGAGTTATTCACACTGATTTGACTGTTAACTAGTTGTACTCATGGCATAATGTGAGCTTAGAGTCCTCCTACTCTGCCATCTTCCCTGGTCTGATAACTCTAGCTGATAGAATTCTTTATTAAAAAAATGTGGGTGCCTGGGTGGCTTAGGCAGTTAAGTGTGTGCCTTTGGCTCAGTTCATGATCTTGGGATCCTGGAATCAAGCCCCATGTTGGGCTTTCTGCTCAATAGGGAGTCTGCTTCTCCCTCTTTCATTGCCCCTTCCTCCTGCTGATGGTCTTTCTCTCTCTCTTTAAAAGGAAAAATATTAAAAAAATAAAAAATAACCATTTAATTAATAAAACAATTCAGTGTATTATTGGATAAATCATGGGCAAACATCAATATTGATTTCAGACTGTTAAAAATGTAGAAGAGTTATGGGTGTTATTCTCTATGACACTATAAAACGTCAAGAAACATATTTGGAAATTATCTGAAAAACTCTATGTATAACATCACTAGATTTTACTAAATGGCTTTAATGATATGAATTACTAGAGAGAAAATTTATAATCCATGATTATGAAAAGCATATATTTTAAAGAAACAGTTATCCTCCAAATTACTGTATGTACCCAAAGACATTTAAACAATTGAAAGTTCTTCAGGGAAAGATGTATGAGGTTTGTTCCTGATGATTTGACTGCCCATAGAGGACTAAAATAAAATAAAATAAAATAAAATAAAATGAAATAACTGAAAAGAAAAAGCATAACAGAAAATTCACTAAAGGCCATTTAAAGCCATTAAGAAAACATGAACTACAGCTAGATAATTAACAATGAGATTATATAAATCTCAAGATTTTACAGAAGTGCAAATAGAAACCATAATAATCTATAGTCAGTTTTTTTTTTCATTCTCAGCCAGAGGAAAAAAAACTTGATGAATAAAATTGGCAACTTAATGGGGAAAATAACACTCTCATTGTCTAAAGTGATGCAAGGTATTTACAAAATATTGGATCAGTTCTAATGAAATATAAAATAAAATTACCTGCAACACAGTAATTACTATAATATTAAAAACTCTACACAATCACAACATCCATCTTTAGATAGGATATTGTTAAACAAATTAAAGTGTCTGTAGATCTTTATGCAGCTGTTTAGCAAAGGTGATAGTTATTTGGCCCTCTTGTGGAATGATTTTCATGTAATATTGATGCATAAAAAATTAACTTACAGAGTCATGTAGAATAGTATTTTTTGTGCATTGTATGTTGTATGTTTATGCATGGTTTTGTTTGTACACCCATATTAGGGTACTGTAAGAGTGTTTTCTTCTAGTCCCTCAACTTAGTTTTAGTTACAAAATTGATAAAATAGAATCTAAGAAATCCCCCAACAAAAACACATACACACAGTTACCGCCACCACCAAAATGTTCCTCCAACATTTATTGCTTCTAAATCATCACTCAACACCACTGATTCCTCATACGTGTAAGTGAAGACTAGAGAGAGAAAAAAAAAAAATGACTAAGGGACTTTAAGCCATTCCATGCTTAGGTGTGCAATATTCTTGTTGAAAAGTTATTCCATTCCATCCCAGCATAGAAGGCAATTGAATGCTTCTTACCCAGGAAAATAGGAGCATCTAAGAAATGGACTACCCATTTATTTAAAAAAATCATCTTTGTTATATGCCAGGCTTTGTGTTAACAAAGGTGATATGTGGATATGTGTCTAATTCACAAGAGCTATGTCTAGTAAACATATTATGGTAGCAAAGATGATAGAGTATCTGATTCTGGACACAATTCCTATGTGACATGACATTTGAGATTTATTTTGCTATCACACTTTGACCTCATGAAGAAAACTTCTTGTGAATTTTGGTTTATTGTACAAACAATCTCAAATGGGCTATGTTTTTTCTCTCTTTCTTTTAAGTAATTCTGCAAGCTCAATGATGCCTATTTTGATTGTTCTATTAGGTTCTAATTTTTGCATTTATTTAGTATATAATATGGGCCAACATTTGCATAGATACATCCCTGTGAACTCAGTTGAAAGAGAAGTAGATGCATGGTCCTGTATGCTGTGCTGGAATTCTTCCATGAAGGCAAATAAATGATCCAAGAGTCGATGGGTGAACAATTATTGAAAACATCAATATATTTCAGCAAAGTCCCAACATGATGAAGATTTACTCACCAAAACAAAGATTCCTATAAATATGAGCCCCACAAATAAATCAGCCCATTGGGTGTGAAATATAAAACTATCATTTTGTGGTTTCTGAAAGTTCTGGAATATGAAATTTATATGTCCAGTGGGAAACAATTTAAGAATAAAAAGGATAATGCCTCATATCAGTGAGGTCATATGACACATGTCTTTCTCTGATTGACTTATTTCGCTCAGCATAATACCCTCCAGTTCCATCCACGTCATTGCATATGGCAAGATCTCATTCCTTTTGATGGCTGCATAATATTCTGTTAATCTCAGGAAACAAACTGAGGGTTGCTGGAGTGGTGGGGGGT
>NW_027793368.1:0-285 GCF_054177405.1 Leptonychotes weddellii | reverse complement strand
TGTTTCTTAAATTTCACATATAAATGAGAGGATATGGTATTTGTCTTTCTCTGACTGACTTATTTCATTTAGCATAATACCCTCTCGGTCCATCCATGTTGTTGCAAAAGGCAAGATTTCATTCTTTTTTATGGCTCAGTAATATTCCATGGTACATATACACCACATCTTCTTTATTAATCTATGGATGGACAATTGGATTGCTTCTGTATCTCGGCTATTGTAAATAATGAAGCAATTGAAGTAGGGATACATATACCTTTTCATTTTCTTTGGGTAAACACC
>NW_027793367.1:0-285 GCF_054177405.1 Leptonychotes weddellii | reverse complement strand
TTTTTTAATTCTTCTTTAATTTCCTGGTTGACCCATTCATTCTTTAGTAGGATGCTCTTTAGCCTCCATGTATTTGAGTTCTTTCCGACTTTCCTCTTGTGATTGAGTTCTAATTTCAAAGCATTGAGGCCACAAATCTTTTTAATTGTAGCTTTTTAATTTGCTTAATTGTGGATTTCAAGGCAATGATTTCTTCAAGTTTGTACTTACCTTTATTAATTTTCAGAAACCAGGATCAACTTGTCTCTTGCTACTATTTTGAATTTGTATTAAATTCTTTTTTTT
>NW_027793366.1:0-285 GCF_054177405.1 Leptonychotes weddellii | reverse complement strand
TGGGCCCCCGCGCTCAGGCCCCGCCTCCGGGCGCCGGCTGGCCCCGCCCATTTCGGGAAGGCGCGCCCCTTCCGCCCAAGCACCGATCAGGCCACGCCCCCGCGGCTGGCTCCTGACCCCCGGGTCCTGGGGGATTGTTGCGTCCGTTTCCCGGACCTGGGACGGTGTGGGCTTGGCGGGCTCTTAGGTTCCCACTGGTCTCCTGCAAGATGACGGCGTCCTGGGCGCCGTGTGCCGCCTGTGGCTTTCGCCCCGAAAAGCGCTTTTCTTGGCGCTTGGTCGGGT
>NW_027793365.1:0-285 GCF_054177405.1 Leptonychotes weddellii | reverse complement strand
GAACAATGAATCATGGAACACTTCATCTAGAACTAATGATGTAATGTATGGGGATTAACATAAGAATGAAAAAAAAAAAGGAAACTAAAAAAAAAAATTTGCTTAAAGTCATCAGGTCATGTAGATGTATCAAAGCTGAGAGGGAAGAAGTTTCTAGAGAACTGTGTGGAAATAGCTACTTTGTTCTGGGAACTATTTCCTGCTTCTGATGCAAATAAACTCGTTGTTTATCTGAAATTCTAATTTAACTGGGTGTCCTGTTAAACCCTAAGCTTGACTCAGGGG
>NW_027793364.1:0-285 GCF_054177405.1 Leptonychotes weddellii | reverse complement strand
GCTGCATAATATTCCATTGTGTCTATATACCACATCTTTATCCATTCATCTGTTGATGGACATCTAGGCTCTTTCATAGTTGGGCTGTTGTGGACATTGCTGCATAAACATTGGGGTGCATGTGCCCCTTCGGATCACTACATTTGTATCTTTGGGGTAAATACCCAGTAGTGCAATTGCTGGGTCGTAGGGTAGCTCTGTTTTCAACTTTTTGAGGAACCTCCAGACCGTTTTCCAGAGTGGCTGCACCAACTTGCATTCCCACCAACAGAGTAGAAGGGTTCC
>NW_027793363.1:0-285 GCF_054177405.1 Leptonychotes weddellii | reverse complement strand
ATCAGCGGTTCTCATGCTTTAATGTGCCTGAGAATCACCTGGGATCTTGATAAAAGTAGGTCTGAGGTGGGACCCAGGGCTCTGCACTTCTCCTAAGCTCTCAGGTGAGGCCTGCGCCCCTAAGCTCTCAGGTGAGGCCTGCGCCCCTGTGTCAGAAACCACATTTTAAGTAGCAAGGGGCTAAATCATTCTAATGAAGGATGGAGAACAACATGTTCTCTAAGCAGAATAGCCTGCTTGGGCAATCTTGCCACAGCTGGTCTGAGTCACCTAATTGAGCAGCAA
>NW_027793362.1:0-285 GCF_054177405.1 Leptonychotes weddellii | reverse complement strand
TTATATTGCTTGCTATGTTTTTGCCTTGACAGGAAGGTATATGGAAATTATGTGTTAAATACTTCAAAACATTTGGTCAGGTATTAGAAACTTCCTTGCTCAATGTAACCTATTTATAGTCAGTACCAAATGCCTCTCAGGAGGACTACAGCTACTTGCATTTTGCCATTTTAGACACAAACTATAGACGCTGCAGCAGCTTTGGGTACCCCCTTCCCCTTCCATAACTGCATGTTTCCTTCTCTCCCACTTCACAGATTCCCCTCTCCACACTACATGCCCAGG
>NW_027793361.1:0-285 GCF_054177405.1 Leptonychotes weddellii | reverse complement strand
TTTTTTTTTTTTTTACATCTTGCTAGAAGTTTCTGGGAGTAATTCACTTTATTTAAAGAATCAACTTTTGACAACAGAACTTATTCTTTTTTTTTTTTTTTTTAAAGATTTTATTTATTTATTTGAGACAGAGAGAATGAGAGACAGAGAGCGTGAGAGGGAGGAGGGTCAGAGGGAGAAGCAGACTCCCTGCCAAGCAGGGAGCCCGATGCGGGACTCGATCCAGGGACTCCAGGATCATGACCTGAGCCGAAGGCAGTCGCTTAACCAACTGAGCCACCCAGG
>NW_027793360.1:0-285 GCF_054177405.1 Leptonychotes weddellii | reverse complement strand
CTAACTCATGTTTGTCTGACACCCAAGCCAAAACTGTCCCTCTACTGCCCTGTCTCATAGAGTTCATGCAATTAAAATGATGATATAACTGCTTTTCTCAAGACAATCATCCTACTTTGATACATACCAAAAGCACTTTATGTTTACTTATTTTATCACACAGGACATAAAAATACATATTCTCAATAATTGAGCTCTACTAAAGTTAATTTCAGCTACTTTATAGAGGATAGTCTTAAATGAGGTTTGTTGTTGTTTTGCTGAGTATGAGCAGTTGAAGAACTA
>NW_027793359.1:0-285 GCF_054177405.1 Leptonychotes weddellii | reverse complement strand
TGTGTCTCTCTCTGTCAAATAAATAAATAAAATCTTAAAAAAAATCTAATTAGTATGAATTAAGAATTGCTACCTCAGCTCTCTTTTGTGTTCCATTAGCATGGTAAATAGTTTTCCATCCCCTCACTTTCAATCTGAAGGTGTCTTAGGTTCGAAATGAGTCTCTTGTAGACAGCATATAAATGCGTACTGCTTTTTTTGGGGGGGGGTTTGGCAATATGTGTTTTTTTTTTATTCTTATGTTAATCCCCATACATTACGTCATTAGTTTTAGATGAAGTGTTC
>NW_027793358.1:0-3214 GCF_054177405.1 Leptonychotes weddellii | reverse complement strand
TGAATTCCCTACAGTAATGAGGTTAAAAGAAAAAAAAGCAAAGGGGAAGATGAGTGTGTGAAACACAGAGGAGCGCTCCCTTAAGGCTTTCCGTAAGAATGGGCAGGCTGACGCTGATGTCCCCGAAATAGACCAAATATCACTAGGAAAGGCCCAGGAAAGAATCCACAGAGGTAAAGATATGATAAATACACTCATTTTCCTTATCCCTTTTGATAAACAGTCGAAATTACCGCTTTTCCATTTTTAATCGTATGACGATGGGAATGTTGGGAAGGCAAACAGAGCCGATTGGACACTAATCTGTGCACAGAAGAAAGGCACCCAGACTGCTTCTCGCCCCAGAAAGACATGACAGTGGACCTGTCCAACCTACAGCTGATATACAGTTTAGATGAGAACGAGGTGGGCACAGAACCCAGAGATGCTTTTGAGGCTGTGGAAAGGAGGCACAAGTGGCCAGAATCGGGCGTGCTGACAGCCAGGCAGGGAGGTGACGGGGTGGCCTCCGCAGCGTGTGGGGAACCAGCGGTGCCTGTCTGACCAGCTCCGAGAGAGGACCTTTCCTTACAACGGCAAAGAAACCACGAAACAAAAAGCAGAGCTCTTCTCCAAAGAAACCAGGGTGTGGGAACTAAACTAATTAATATTGCTATTCGTTTCTGAATAATCCTCCTAAAAAGCCACAGTTCTCAGCTCAGAAGAAATGACCGATTCCAGTTAAATATCTCTGAGTTGGTATGGAGTACATTCCTCTAAGCGCTCGGTAATTAGATTAAGACAGATGGAGGACAGAATGTCCATTCCCATAGGGCCATGTCAGGTTGAGTGGAGGGGTAATGGGGGATAAGACTGGTGGGATTCCACAGGGCTCAATCAGGGAAGTCAGGGACTTTGCCAGAGGGTTTTTCTGTCCACCCTAACAACAGAACTCATTCTGCGCTGAATCATTAAGCCCCTGAGGCAGAAACGCGGTCAGGAAACCCAGCCCATTAGCATCGTGTCATCAGAGAAAGGACTCTGGTCTCCATAGTTAATTACTCACAGTGCAGAGACTGCTTGTCTGCCGTCTCCAGGCGTCCCATGTGAGACTGGATCTCGTGGACCTGCCTATCAAAGGAAGAGAGAGGAAATGAGCGAGACAGGAGTAATCAACAGTGCTTCGGTCAGGAGAGACATGTTTTCTGATGCCAACCTGTAACTGATTTAAATGGACAGCATCGCTGAACTGTAAAATTTGTAAGTGGCACTTTAGGCCACATGTTTTGGCAGGGTTTCTAATAATTTAACATGAATATGAATAATAATACTGACAGGCAGCATTTACTGAGCACTTGCCACATCTAAGACATTCTCGAAGTCAATAACCCCACGAGGAAAGCACCATTATCTTCATTTTGTAAATAAGACAACTGAAGTCCAGAAAGGTTATGTAGCTTGTTCAAGGTCACACAGCAAGTGATAAACCTCAATCTGGACCCAGCCAATCCCACTCTCTGTTCTTTGACCCAATGTGCCGAGTGCTGGTCTGTACTAGGGAGAGTCAAAGGGCAGGACAGATATAATCCTTGTCCTTGAGAAACAATGTAATTAGGAATGACAGGCCAGAGGGACATGAAAAGTCCCAAGATTTGAGAGAGCACTCATACATACTAGTATAAACAAAAAGGAAGCTGAGGAGTGGTGGTGTCAAGCAAAGGCAAGAACATAAAAGAGTACGCTGGGGGAAACTGGTGGGGTGAAGCGAGTTCTGAAGATCATTTTGAAGATGGGAGACATGATCTGGTGAGGGAAGAGATGAAGAAAATGATATGCAAAAAGGCATGTCATGTGGATTACAAGCAGGCTGGCCGGCCTGAAAGACAGTTGGGGTCGGAGGGGAGAAGGGATGAGGTGATTAGCCGCAGAAAACGATCAGAGAAGGTCCTGAAAGATAGGGATCTCCTGTTTGGTAAACACCTCTCCCTGGCAATACCAGGCGATTGCTATCTTGTTTGGAAATGCAACACCGTACCCTGGCCCTCTAGCATGGTCCCAGACATCAGGCCCTAGAGCACTCTCTGGAGGCTCCCCTGGGCTTGGCCAAGGTCACCCTCGAGCCCTTCCTAGCAGGCCTCTGTGATCAGGCCTGGACTACTGCTTATGCTGCCCCTGACAACTGGTTCCTGGTGCTTTTGGCCTCTGTACCTTAGAAGCACAGGGAAGGAATCTGCTGAGCTCTTATTTCCTCTCCAACCCTTGAGGGAAACATCAGCAGCCATCCTCCACCATGAGCACCACAAACTGTGAACCCAAATTGACCAATGCAAGCAAAGGAGCCCAAATTTGGTTTCAACTTCCTCTTGTCTTTTCCAGGGCTTTCCTGTAGCCTCTAAACATGACCCATGGCACCAGAAGCAAGGCCAACTCTCTAATGACTCTGAGTGCACCTGGGTGAGACCCAGGGCCCTGAGAGGAAACTAGAAATCACTACTAGAGATGGAGGGACCAGACTGCTACTCCAGTAAGGTAAGTCCTGATAGTTCAGAATGGGGCACGTGGAGATTTGGAGGCAGATATAGGGATGCAGCTTGACTTAACCAACATCTGGATCAGGTTACCATAGAAACAGCAGTAGAGGACTGCATGGCACACTGAAGGAAAGGAGAATTAGGATTTCACAGAAGGCCTGCATGTAGGCAGTGAGGTAAATTTTCAATGGTAGCTTCACAGAGCAAATCTGAAAATTAGCGGCATTATTGACAGGAACAGGAACATAATAAAAAAAGGGGTGGGGGGCAAAAAATATCCCAAGACAACTCTGAGTTAAGTATGAGAGGGATGACCTGTCCCACCTCCTATGAACACTTATTACAAAGCTGTAATAATAAAACCAATATGGTAGCAGTGCAGAGACAGACAGACAAACCCTGACCCCAACGCTGACTCAAGAGCAAAGAACAGAGGCTAGAAAGAGTCCTCCGAGTTTGGGGACTCGATGACATAAACGAGTGCGAAAAGAATGGACTACAATCAATGCCAAAGGCTCAGTTTGTTACCCACGCAGAAGACGGTATCTCACATAATACACAAAAATAAACGCAAAATGGTTTAAAGCCCAAACGGAAAAAGTGAGGCTTTAAAACTTTCTGAAGAAACCAATGAATCACTGAACTCTACCTCGGAAACTAATAATACACTAGATGTTAAGTAACTGAATTTAAATTAAAAAAAA
>NW_027793357.1:0-285 GCF_054177405.1 Leptonychotes weddellii | reverse complement strand
AAGATTTTATTCATTTATTTGAGAGAGAGAGACAGAGAGAGCAACAGAGATCACAAGCAGGGAGGAGAGGGATCATGACCTGAGCGGAAGGCAGACATTTAACCAACTGAGTCACCCAGGTGCCCCCCACCCTAACTCCTTCTTATAAGGACCCTTGGGATTACAATGGTTTCACCCAGAAAATCCAGGATCATCTCTCCATCTCAAGATCCTTAATCACACCTGTGAGGTCTCATTGCCATATAAACCCACATATTCCCAGGTTCCAGGGAGTAGGCTGTGGAC
>NW_027793356.1:0-285 GCF_054177405.1 Leptonychotes weddellii | reverse complement strand
ATCTCTGGCACCCGACCCCGTGTGGAGTCTCCAAACCCAGCAGGTCCCTGCAGTGCACTCCCGCGCGTCTCCTCCTGGGGGAGGACGGTGAGTCTCCCCGGATCTGCCGCTTGTTGGGTCCCTGCTGGAGGAGCAGGGGCCTGACTGTGCCGCGGATCATGGTTTATGGCAACCCCGAGCTGAGAGCCCGCGCCCCGCCTCTGCAGCCGGCTTCCCTGCTCCGATACCTGGAGCTCTGCCGCACTCAGGCACCCCCAGTCTTTCTGTGACCCCAAGGGTCCTGAG
>NW_027793355.1:0-285 GCF_054177405.1 Leptonychotes weddellii | reverse complement strand
CTTGCTTGTGCTGGCTATCTGTACCACCTGACTTTACTTACAAAACACAAGTTCAAGTTTAAATTACCAAGAATTTCAAGGGGCGCGTGGATGGCTCAGTCAGTTAAGCGGCTGACTCTTGGTTTCGGCCCAGGTCATGATCTCAGGGTCATGACACTGAGCCCCTCATGGGGCTCTGCACTCAGCACGGAGTCTGCTTGAGATTCTCTCTCCCTCCCCTTCTGCTTCTCCCCTCACTCACTCTCTCTCTCAAATAAATAAATAAATAAATAAATAAAAATTTCA
>NW_027793354.1:0-285 GCF_054177405.1 Leptonychotes weddellii | reverse complement strand
GTGAGAGGACCCAGGATTACTCTAAGAACCCATAACGCAGAAGTCCTCAGAGCTCTAGATTCAGTACATTTTTAAATCCTTCATGCATATTTGTGGCTCCAATAGGCTTTATATTCTTAAGTCTGCTAAGACTATTATGTATTTTGTTTCTAAATAAAAATCAGAGGAGGTTGAGGTACAATTTGGGGTTGATATTAAAAGTAGCTCTAGTATTATGCTGAGTGAAATAAGTCAGAGAAAGACAAGTATCATATGATCTCACTGATATGAGGAATTCTTAATCTC
>NW_027793353.1:0-285 GCF_054177405.1 Leptonychotes weddellii | reverse complement strand
GGAATCTCCATACTGTTTTCCAGAGTGGCTGCACCAGCTTGCATTCCCACCAACAGTGTAGGAGGGTTCCCCTTTCTCCGCATCCCCGCCAACATCTGTCGTTTCCTGACTTGTTAATTTTAGCCATTCTGACTGGTGTGAGGTGGTATCTCACTGAGGTTTTGATTTGGATTTCCCTGATGCCAAGTGATGTTGAGCATTTTTTCATGTGTCTGTTGGCCATTTGGATGTCTTCTTTGGAAAACTGTTCATGTCTTCTGCCCATTTCTTGACTGGATTATCAAA
>NW_027793352.1:0-285 GCF_054177405.1 Leptonychotes weddellii | reverse complement strand
TTGAGAGAGAGAGTGTGTGCACACTAGCAGGGGGAGGGGCAAAGGGAGAGGGAGAAGCAGACTCTGCTGAGCGTGGAGCCCAAAACGGGGCTCGATTCCAGGACCTCAAAATCATGACCTGAGCTGAAGTCAGACACTTGACTGAGCCACCCAGGCCCCTAGTTGTTTCTTAACTAAGCTCCTGTTTTCTGCCTTATTACCTTTAATTTATCTCGCAGAGTCTGCTGGACTGAAGCAACTTTGTCAAGATTCTCTCCCTACCCAAGAGCCTAAAATGGCTCAGAG
>NW_027793351.1:0-285 GCF_054177405.1 Leptonychotes weddellii | reverse complement strand
ATGCACCTATGTTCAGATGTTCCAACGGACCTCATGTTAGCATGGGGCTTAAAAAGGACATGGTGACTGTCAAGGTAACTGGTTGACTTTTTGCCATTCGAACCATTTCTTCTAACTTTGATATCAGAACCTCAACTTTACTTCAGAGAACAAACTTCAATTTACTTTCCAGCTAAATGCTTCAGAAAGAATTTCCAGATGTAGGTATGTGACTCGGGTGTGGTCCACCAGAGCCAAGAGGTGCAGACATGACATCCAAATGAGTCAATAAGAACCAATAAAAGG
>NW_027793350.1:0-285 GCF_054177405.1 Leptonychotes weddellii | reverse complement strand
CGAAACTGGTGGAAAGAGGAGCGGAGTCGGAGACCTGCAGCCGCCCCAGGCAGGCGTGGCCACGCATCCCTGGGAAGCCCCTGAGTGAACACAGAGGCCAGAAGAGGGGAGCTGTGAGCCCAGCAAGACGGACCCGATGACGTCACCGCCCTTGGCCCGAGAACATTTTGCTCCTCGGTGAGAGGCGGGCCTGGAGCAAAGTTCAGCTCACACGGACCCAGCGGTGACTGGACGGTTTCACAACTTCTGCTAATGACCCCCAGGCTGGGCCAAGTCCTCAGCAGA
>NW_027793349.1:0-285 GCF_054177405.1 Leptonychotes weddellii | reverse complement strand
CAACACTTGATATTTCTGGTCTTTTTTATTTTAGCCATTCTGACAGGTGTAAGATGATATCTCATTGTGGTTTCAATTTGCATTTCCCTGATGATTAGAGATGTTGAGCATCTCATTTACTCTTGAGAACCCATTTAACCTAGTGGAGGAGGGCTGATATGTCAGCAGGTGGGATTTAACCTTCATCTTTTTTTTTTTTAATTTTTTTTATTCTTATGTTAATCCCCATACATTACATCATTAGTTTTAGATGAAGTGTTCCATGATTCATTGTTCGTGCATAAC
>NW_027793348.1:0-285 GCF_054177405.1 Leptonychotes weddellii | reverse complement strand
CTAACAAAAGTTGAGACAATGCACCACAACTATACAACTATATTTGCCTTACAAGAAATGCTGAAAGGAGTTCTACAAGCTGAAATAAAGAACACTAATTATTAATATGAAAGCATATGAAAATATATGACTCACTGAAAGTTAAGTATATAGTCAAATTCAGAATACTCTAATACTGTAACATGGTAGCATGTTAACCCACTTAACTCTAGTGCAAAGATTGAAGGACAAAAGGGGGCGCCTGGGTGGCTCAGTTGATTAAGCAACTGCCTTCGGCTCAGGTCA
>NW_027793347.1:0-3214 GCF_054177405.1 Leptonychotes weddellii | reverse complement strand
TGGCCAGAGCTCAGGGTGGGACCATGGTGAGGTCAGTGGCTTTGTCCTGGTGTGTTCTCTTCCCGAGGAATGGACGTGCCAGGCGAGACTGGGAAATGAGCAGGAGGTCTCAGACCTTGGCCAGGGGAGGGGCAGGTGGCCCGCTGGACCTCCACTCTCATCTGTGGCTACTAACTGCCAAGAGCGGGGACAGGACACCAGCTCTTTGCTGGCCTCAGGCAGAGAGGGGCAGGGAAGAGGGGGTTGCAGCTCTCCACTGCCTCTGTCCATTCCTGCTCAGTGGTGCATGGGGGCCAGCTTCCCCCCAGTGGCAGCCCCCGCAGACTTATGCATTTGGACCGAGCTGAGGGCTGAGTCTCCACCGTGAGGGCCCCAGAGGGCCCGAGGCCAGGGAACCTGCTGGGAGAGGGAGGGCGCCCATAGGCTCCTGGCTCAGGGCTGCGAGCTGACCCCGTCCCCTTCCAGACAGAGGGGCGGGCGCTGGGCCATTTCTGCCTCCCTCCAGCACTGCCTGGACATCTTCCCTCCATGGGAGAGAGACAGCCCAGCCGACAGAGGAGGGAACAGAGGACAGAGACGGAGAGACATGGGCGAGGCACAGAGAAGGGAGGTCACCAGCTAATATAAACCAGTTTAAAAAACAGGAGGAGAGCCCAGGCCTCAAGGCCAGCCAGGCGGGGCTTGTTTTTCCAGAATGAAAGGCCCAGGGAGGGGCTGAGACTAGGATGGGCTCTGATTCCAGTTTGGAAACGGCGCTCCAACCCCAGGGGCCTGAGTCTTGCTGAGGAAATGGGTCCATTAGGGGGTGCTCCTCACATCCTCATGGCTGGTCCTCATTCCCTCTGCTGCAGCCCTGACAGTCTCCCCACCTTGCCTGAAGCTGGAGAATCCAGCCAGACCGGGGTCCTTGCTTGTCTGAGGAATTGGGGACCAGGACAGGGTTCAAGGGCGAGGCCCTTGCCCACCAGGGACTGGGGCCTGTGACCATAATTCTATTCAAATGAATAGTCTAAAACATGCACTGTGGGTTTTGGTGGTTGTTTACATTTTTTTTTCCTTTTTTTCTTTTTGAGGTTTGCTTAACTAGAAAGAGTGGGTTTGGTACACAGTGTGTGATCTGTTATTTTGGATTTGTTTATGTGACTTTGTAAGTTTTCCCAGAGCTTCAAATTTGTGCCTTCCATGGGGGAGGCTCCCATACCCGCCTTCCCTCCTCCACTCTGGGCGGGGAGCATCTTAGCCAGGGTTTGGTTTCAGGGACACCAAGCTCTGCCCTTGATGGTGGGCAGATGGGGGTCCAGGCCAGAGGGGCGGGGCTGGTCAAACGCTGCCCCTCAGTGCTCAGGGTCCCCACCCTCATGCCCTGGCAGGTCCCTTTGGGTGGTAAAAAAGCCTGATGGACAGCAGGGCCCAACATGCTGTCCTAAGGGAGCCCCCTGCCCGGCTTACCACCGCCCCTGCCCACCCCAGGGCTGGTGTGACTGTTCTTTTCCTTTCACAAATGAAGAAATGCAGCCCCCAGAGGAGGCTGAGAGGAAGAGGGGAAGAGCTGTAGGTGTGGCACCCTGGGCTTCTTGGGGGTCCCAGCCCCCGGATGCCTTTCTGCTAGGAGGGATGCCTCAAGCTCCACAGCAAGCACAAAGCAGGGTCCTGCCCACACTGTCCACACAGGGGAGCACCCTGGGCCAGGGTTCCCCAACAGAGGTGGACATGAGGTAATGTCCACCCCAGAGCCCCAGCCCTGTAGCAGCCCCAAAGGGCCTCATATGTCACAGCCACCCCCACGGCATCCGGCGTCTGGAACCATGCCCTCAGCCCTCCTGCCCCTCCAAGGGCTGGGCTCCTGGCCCCTCTCGAGGACCTGGGCCAGAGGAGGGGCAGGGTCTCTGCTCTGATTTCCCCTCACTTTGTCAGACACGGGGGCCGTGTTCCTACCCCTCCCCACTGGGCCAGCCAAGGATCTGGGGAGGACTAGGGGCCAGCAGGAGCCAGAGGGGGCGGTCTGCAGACTGTCGATCCCGCCCAGGGCTCCGTGATGTCATGGTGGGTGCTAAGGAGGGGGAGGGGGAGGGGGCCGGGCTGTTTTTCTGGAGAGTTGGAGCAGAAGTGAGACAAAGCGAGGCAGGCGGGCCAGGCGGGCGCCATGGAGCTGCGGTCCCAAGTTACGGTCTGGGAACTTGTACTTCTGCAGAGTGAGTGCGGGGTGGGTGGGGGTCCACACTGGAAGCCCGAGCGTCTTCGGAGTTTGTGTTCTGGTCAGAGCTGCCTGTCTGAGCTCGAGCTGGGAGGAGTGCGACGCTCCCCCTGCCGGGAAGGGGCTGGGTCAGGGTGGGGGGCTCAAGGTGGCCGCTCACCAGGAATAAGGGGCCCCCAGGACGCAGGAGGGTGTGAGGTTTTATGTTAGATCTCCACCACACGGATCCGGGAGCCAGAGGGCCAAGAAGGGCAGGGAGGCTGAGGTGGCGGGTGCCTCTCCCTGGGGTCCCTCCCCCACCCCACTCTTCCAGGAAGCCCCTCAGGTGGCCAGGAGTAGGTTGGGGACTCTAGGGGGCCTGGGAATGGTGGGGCTCACAGGGTCTGCTCAAGTCCCCCCTTGGCTCCCAGGCCCCCTGAGCCCGCCTCCTGGGCTAGCCTGCTGACCCGGCACATTCCTCCTGGTTCCGGGCGCTCAGCCCATCTCTGGAGCAGGAACTTGCCTGTGGGCTGCGGACAGTCCAGCCTGCTCGTGCTTCAGTCCTCTGTTCTTCAGGACGGCTGAGGGGGCTCCAGCCCTGAGACCTGGGTGTGGGGCAGGGTGCCCAGATGTCTGAGGACTCTTGAGGGCGTGTGTGGCATGGCTCTTGGCAGGTGCACGTACCTTATTGGATACGAATGTGCGGGAGCCCCCGAAACCAGCCTTGAGCTTCACGCTTTGGCATGCTCGTGGCCTTGCTGCAGGATGGTGACAAGGGCCACCATTCCCGAGGGTGGCCCTTGGTGACAAGCACACACTCCACAGCTGGTTCCACCATTCACCCCCTAAAGGGAAAGAGCCGTCCCACGGTCTAGGCAGGTGGCAGTGAGGATTAGGTGGGGACCATGGGAGACGTGCCTGCACCATGTGGGGCTAAAGGAGCCCCCTCCCCCATCCTGTCTGCTTGGCTTCTCTGACTTTATCCCCACCTATTAAGAGGATCATTGCTGCACACACAGCGCCTGCCTGCCCCCCCCCCCC
>NW_027793346.1:0-285 GCF_054177405.1 Leptonychotes weddellii | reverse complement strand
ACTATATACATACACACACACTATATTATATATACTCATATATATGTACTTGTACATATATATATATATATATATACACTCATATATATATATATATATATATATGACCTTAATCCTCTGTTTGAAGGATAATTTTGCCAGATACAGGATTCTTGATTGGCAGTTCTTTCAGCACTTTAGAAAATTTCATTTTTCTCTCTTATGGCCTCCATGATTTCTGATGAGAAATCAGCTGTTAAATCTTATTTAAGATCCTTTGTATGAGTGATGAGTTGCTTCTTCTTT
>NW_027793345.1:0-285 GCF_054177405.1 Leptonychotes weddellii | reverse complement strand
AAGGAAGCATGACAACATGTTTTGCCAGTGAATATATGATTGTAAGGGAAAAATAAAAGAAGCTTGGAAGAACAGTTTTATAGGTTTTTGACATGTTCCATAATTTAATAATGACTGTCAATGAATATTGCCAATCTGCAAAGTTACAAACATCTTACAAATTTGACCAAAATGCTTTAAATTTTATTTTTCATTACTAGAATAGCCATATGTAGGAAAATCATGGCTCTGAAAAGTAATTTCAATAAAAGGTAGTTGAAATTGGGCGCCTGGGTGGCTCAGTTG
>NW_027793344.1:0-285 GCF_054177405.1 Leptonychotes weddellii | reverse complement strand
GGCGCCCGTGCTGCCTACATCTACATCCGAGGGGAATTCTACAATGAGGCTTCCAATCTGCAGGTGGGAAAGGGGAGGGGCCTCTGCAGAGGGGAGGGTGCTCAGTGTGTGTGGCCCCCAAAGCCACCTCCAGGCTCTTTCTGTATGTTTCAAAGCCTCAACTTGGGAGGCTTTCAGGACTCTGTGACTCCTGGGGCAGAGGTGGGCTCGCAGGCATTTTTCCTGCAGAAGGGTCAAGGGGTCATTTCAGCCATTCTGAGCTTGGTGGCCCCTGCAATGATGGGT
>NW_027793343.1:0-285 GCF_054177405.1 Leptonychotes weddellii | reverse complement strand
AAAAGAGATTGAATACTCACCACCGATTTAAATGAAAGCAAACCAGACAGAATCTTCATAAAGGCATTTTACATGAAGATGGATAGATAACATGAATCCCTTGTGTAGAATTTACTAGTCTAGATTTCATTTATTTATTTTGGTTGGTATTTTTAATACTGTGCACTATACTACCACAAACTTAGTAAGTGTGTATTTTCTCACCATTTTCTTTTTTTTTAATTTTTTAATTTTTTTTTATTATGTTACGTTAATCACCATACATTACATCATTAGTTTTTGATG
>NW_027793342.1:0-285 GCF_054177405.1 Leptonychotes weddellii | reverse complement strand
AATATTTACGATAATTGTAGGATTCATTGCATACGATTAAAAGCAGAACAAGGGCAAAAGCGTTTGTATCCTAGCATTCTATACGCTGTTGGCAGTTCTGCTGTGCTTTGCCTAAACAGAACAGCCTAAAAGGTTAGGGAAGGTGTAGAAACAGATTTCCCCATGGATGCCTTCCTTGGGAAGCTCTCGGTGAGGGGGGAACGGGGCCCACAGACAATGGGGTAAAAATGCCTGCCTTCAAAACCAGGTCAAGAATAAATAGGCCTGTCCATCAAGGATGTTTCC
>NW_027793341.1:0-285 GCF_054177405.1 Leptonychotes weddellii | reverse complement strand
AGCGACTGCCTTCGGCTCAGGTCATGATCCTGGAGTCCCGGGATCGAGTCCCGCATCGGGCTCCCTGCTTGGCGGGGAGCCTGCTGCTCCCTCTGACCCTCCCCCCTCTCATGTGCTCTCTGTCTCTCTCATTCTCTCTGTCTCAAATAAATAAATAAAATCTTTAAAAAAAAAAAAAAAAAAAAAGAACCCAAACAAACAAAACCTTAGTTACCCGCTTCCTCGCAAACAAAGCATAAAGGGAAATATGAATTTTCTATTTGTCAGAAAGAAGTCACTTGAGTA
>NW_027793340.1:0-285 GCF_054177405.1 Leptonychotes weddellii | reverse complement strand
CGTGATTTACAATAGCCAAGACATGGAAACAACTTAAGTATCCATCAATGCATGAATGGATAAAGAAAATGTGGTATGTACACACACACACACACACACGCACTCACACGAGACATGGAGGAATATTATGCAGCCATAAAAAGAAGGAAATCTTGCCATTTGTGACAACATGGAAGTACACTGAAGGCATTATGCCGAGTAAAATAAGTTAGAGAAAGACAAACGCTATATCATCTCCCTCATATGTGGAATCTAAAAAACTCAAAAGCTAACAACACCCCCCCC
>NW_027793339.1:0-285 GCF_054177405.1 Leptonychotes weddellii | reverse complement strand
AAAAGCTAGTAAGAGTTGAGGGCTGACTAAATGTGATCTATCTGGATAATGCAGGCCCTACGTCAAGCCATTTTGAAAAAAATATTTTGTTCTGCATGATTTGCCAAATATTAAATTGAAAGTCAGCCACATGCACATAACTTTTATGGAGCACTTGAGAATTTTCTCCTACTTTGCTCATAGAAAGGACCTCTCGGGCGCCTGGGTGGCTCAGTTGGTTAAGCGACTGCCTTCGGCTCAGGTCATGATCCTGGAGTCCCTGGATCGAGTCCCGCATTGGGCTCC
>NW_027793338.1:0-285 GCF_054177405.1 Leptonychotes weddellii | reverse complement strand
CCATGTAGTAGGTACTTTACCTGCATCACCTCATTCTACCCACAACAAAACCCTGTGGCAAGAGACATCGGAAACTGAAGCTTGAGGAGTTCAGCAATACAGTGAGTGGAAAAGCGAGGGTCCAAACCCAAGTCCACTGACATCACCATCTTTGCTCCTTTGGCTCAGCTTCGAATGTAGGCTTGCGTACGGGAAAGGGCTTTGAAAACTGCGGAGGGTTAGATCTGTGAGTATTGTTGTTTTTGTGTGTAGTCTTTGCTCGATTTATGTTCTCCTCCTAAATTC
>NW_027793337.1:0-285 GCF_054177405.1 Leptonychotes weddellii | reverse complement strand
CATCCATATGATGTATTCTATACAGTGGTAAAACAAGATTAAGGAAGCTCTTTATGTTCTGGTATGAAACTATCTTCAAGATGTATTTTTTTTTTTTAAAGATTTTATTTATTTATTTGAGAGAGAGAATGAGAGACAGAGAGCATGAGAGGGAGGAGGGTCAGAGGGAGAAGCAGACTCCCTGCCGAGCAGAGAGCCTCATGCGGGACTCGATCCCGGGACTCCAGGATCATGACCTGAGCCGAAGGCAGTCGCTTAACCAACTGAGCCACCCAGGCGCCCCAA
>NW_027793336.1:0-3215 GCF_054177405.1 Leptonychotes weddellii | reverse complement strand
ACCCCCCCCCCCCCCCCCCCCCCCCCCGCCTGAGAGTGTCCCCAAACACTTCCCCACGTGAGTTCTTTGCCACTGCACACAATGTTCCGGTCACGGTGTAACCTAGGCAGAAAGAAGGAGGGTGACAACCACAGCCACTTCCTAAACATACAAATGTGTCCCCAGAGCAGGCCACGCAGCCAGTCCTTAGGCTGGCCTGGCAGGGTGGCCATGCCACAGCGGCCTTTACAAGCTGCGTGGGAAGGAGAGGGCTCTGCACAGCCACTTCACACAGTCAGCAAAACTCAAAGTTGGCCATTACCTTGTTCAAACTTGAAATCTATGTAAGAATACTGATTCATTTCTTTTCTCTTTTTTCTTTTTCCGCTGGTTTCTGGAGATAGCTCCTGCCATTTTTTAATGGCATCAGAAAAGGCCTAAAAATTGAGAAACAGAAAAGTTACTGCTGTAAATGGGACACAAGAATACAGGAAACGCAGGCAACCCCAAATCTCATTCTGACTCACAGTTTCAGCCAGCTCCCCTGCATAGCTTAACAGAAACAGGCTGCAGAATTATTTTCATTTTCTGACTTTCATAAACTGCTGAAAGGGCAGAACCGAATGCTTACTGACAAAGGGCAACATAAGAAAACAGCAAGTGTGCAAAGCTGTCCTTGGCTACATACAGGGTGGGTCACCTAACAGATGGCTGGCGACTCAGACTCTACAGTCACACCCTAAATGGCATACCTCTGGGACCACTTTCCACCAACACTCCCATATTCCTAGCAGCTTCACCTGCGTCCCCTCTTTGTACAGCACACTGGAGGGCAAAAGTTGTATGCCAGTGATAATCCCTTTTCTTCTGTACCCTCAGCTTTTTAAAAATCTTTCCAATTGACATTTCAATGTGCTCAAGTCTTTGCCATCTTAAAAAAAAAAAAAAAATCCCTCCTCCCCTGGCCTCCTTCCCCTTTCAGGTACCAGCCACCACACCCCAGCCTGAACCATCAAAGGGGCCATCTGTCCACGTTTGCTCATCTCACCTTGCGTGCATTTCTCAACTCCCTCCAATCGGGCACCGAAGCCCATCTTTCCACTAGCTTACCTACTTGGTAACAGGAGGCAAACTCCCGCCCCTATGTTTTGGTCCTCATCTCACCTAGCCTCTCGACAGTACTGCTAACACGGACTGCTCCCCGCTTCTGGCGACCCACCTCCTCTGCCCACTCCTCCTCGCCACCCTCCCTCCACTTGGTCTTTACATGCTGGGAGGTCTCCAGGCAGCCTCAGCTCTCCCTGTGCCTACCTCGTCCAAGCTGGGGAGGTCACCCTGCATGTGCTGATGACCCTTACGATCCCACCTCTTTTGGCCATTTAAGCACCCAAATGAATTCTTTGTACTTGGATGTCTCACAAGCCTCACTCAACAGGCTGGCAACTCAATGCTTCCCAGGCTGAATTCATGATCCTTTCCCTCCAAACTGGCTCTTCTACAGTATTCTTCGTCCCAGGAAAGGACACCCCCAAACCCCCCTTACTGAACTCCTCCTTATAGAACACTCAGGTTTGTGGTTAAATGTCTCTTGCTCAGGGAGGCCTTCCTGGAGCCTCTCGGTCCACCCGCTACACTCTTTCCAAGTACCTTACATTTTTCTTTTGAAATGCTGATAACAGTAATGATACACTTATTTGATTCTGTTTCATGTCATCCCCTCCACTGGACAATGGGCTTCTGGAAGACAGAGAAGGTGACCAAAACCCAGGGTGTATCCTTGGCAACCTGCATGGTTTGCATTTCATACTCTTGGTGAATAATAAAAGGTTACAGGGATATCTATGTGTTACAGGAATGTTGCTAGTTAAGTCATTCTGAATGTTTATCTTAGGAAAACAGCTGTGTGTCCCTCTGGTAAAATGAAAGAAAGAGAAAACAACTATTTTAGCTACAGAAGAGGGACAGATCATCTTTCCATCTTCATCTACCTTCTATCCCCTCCTTTCCAAAGCTCTCAGGTTTGGGAGCAGGAAGGGAATCACCATGTGCTTATACACCTCTGTGAGTGAAGCACTCTGTGTGGGTCTGGTGACCCCTCCGGTCATGGGATTCTCACAGCAACTCTCTGAGGAAGTTCTTTCATAGAAGAGGGAAGCGAGGCTTACAGAGAAGGACATCACCTTGTCCTCACAGAGTGGTTCAGGGAAACCCACCAAGAGCTGGCCAACAGCAGTCATCTTACTACCTCTCCATCTCCCTGATCAACATCCTCCCTTGCTTTGTTTCTTCTTTCTGGAGTTCTGACCATCCGAGGTGTTCCCCACAAACCTTAGGTACCAATCTTAAAGTCACATGTATGTACTCCACAGCAAGACCACTAATTTCTACCAAGTTCTACCTAGAAGGTAAACACTTCATCCTTGAATTAGGGCTATTTGCAAAAACCCAGGAAAAAAGGCAGGACAAGTTATGATAACCTGAATTTTATAAATGAGGTGATTAAAGGGTAGATATCATTTATCAGCAACTAATGAATGGCAATGTGAACTCAGAGCTTGTTAACTGGTAGCCCACTGGGTCTTCAACCACACCACCCTCCTGTCTGGAGGTGAAATGAGGTCATTACCTTGGTCCCATTTAAATACTATTTCTAGTTAGAAGGAAAAAAATCCATACTGGCCCTTGTCAAGAAAAGTGTACCTTAAAACAAATGTTGCCGACAAATTAAAGGAGCCTGCAAAATCTTACTTCAGTAGTTATGACAACCATCCCTTTTCTTAATATTAACTAAAGATCTAGTTAAATAGACCAAATACAATTATAAATCAGAGTTCTTCCCTTTCAAGAACTGCTAGTTATAATTCACACCTACATACCCAAAGACACCATGGTTACTTGTTTTTTTTTTTGCCTCTGCACGTAAGATTTCTCCAGTGAAAACATCTTTCCCTTAAGATCCTGTTCAAATAACACCCTCGTTTCTTTCCTGGTGCTCTCATGTACTTTTATTCGTTCTCTTCTAATACTCATCACATCGTTTTTTTTTTTTTTTTTTTTTAAAGATTTTATTTATTTATTTGAGACAGAGAGAATGAGAGAGAGAGAGCACATGAGAGGGGGGAGGGTCAGAGGCAGAAGCAGGCTCCCTGCCGAGCAGGGAGCCCGATGCGGGACTCGATCCAGGGACTCCAGGATCATGACCTGAGCCGAAGGCAGTCGCTTAACCAACTGAGCCA
>NW_027793335.1:0-285 GCF_054177405.1 Leptonychotes weddellii | reverse complement strand
CCCAGACTTAGATGTTTTCATTAGTAAGTTGGAGTAGGTGCACTGTTTAAGTCATACATCCTAAGAATGAGAGATTTCCCTGCCCCTCCACCACAAAAAAAAAGTGCTGTCTCTGAGCATAAACAGATGATAGCCAACATTTGTATGACAGCTACATTTAAAAGAAATACTGTATAATAAAAAAAAAGAGAGAGGCTTATTTTCACTAAAAAAAATCCTCTTCAAGTTGTTGATTAATTGAAATTAGTGGAAAATTTTATCACTTAAAATGTTAGTTACATATAT
>NW_027793334.1:0-285 GCF_054177405.1 Leptonychotes weddellii | reverse complement strand
GGAGCCCGATGCGGGGCTCGATCCCAGGACCCCGGGACCATGACCTGAGCCGAAGGCAGACGCTTAACGACTGAGCCCCCCAGGCACCCTTCCCTATTTTTATTTCTGACATATTAAGGGGTTTGACTGTTACTGTCTACCTGGTCACCCTCTCCAGCTGGGGGAGACCATGGGGTTCCTCGCTGACCCCCCAGAGGCAGTGGGGAAGCAGGGCTGCCTTGGTGGAAGCAGCACAGGAGAAGGAACAGGTGTGGTCACGGCGACGAGGAGGCGTCCGCTCTGCAG
>NW_027793333.1:0-285 GCF_054177405.1 Leptonychotes weddellii | reverse complement strand
ATCTGTCGATGGACATCTTGGCTCTTTCCACAGTTTGGCTATTGTGGACATTGCTGCTATAAACATCGGGGTGCACGTACCCCTTCGGATCCCTACTTTTGTATCTTTGGGGTAAATACCCAGTAGTCTAGCATATCCTTTTGATTCTTTTTTATCATGTCTATCTCTGCTCACATTACCTGTGTGCTTTCCCTTGTTCCCTTTTTCTATTGGAATCATTAGTATATTTATCATAATTATTTTAAATCTAGTTGATAATTCCAAATTTCCTGTCATGTCTTAGTC
>NW_027793332.1:0-285 GCF_054177405.1 Leptonychotes weddellii | reverse complement strand
GGGCTCGATCCCAGGACCCTGGGATCATGACCTGAGCCGAAGGCAGACGCTTAACGACTGAGCCACCCAGGCACCCCAGCATTAGATTTTCTAATGACTTTGTGATAGCATTATTGCTTAACAGTGCTCTTGAAAAGATACCTCTTATTGGTGTCCAAACAAACAGCCATTAGTTGTCCTATCAGCTTTTCCAAGAACTGGGCTAATTAATAAAGTGGCTTTATTAACTCAAGTTATATTGAATATGAAAAGTTAAAGGGAAAAAGGAACTCTCTGAGAAAAAAA
>NW_027793331.1:0-285 GCF_054177405.1 Leptonychotes weddellii | reverse complement strand
TCCGTATCTCTCTATATTCTCACTGACATTAGATATAGCCAATCTTTTTAATTTTGGCCTTTAGAGCAGGTCTACTGTTTCACTGTGGATTTAATTTGCATTTCTCTGGTGACTAATGATATTAAGCTTTTTTTTTAAGTTTGAATTTTAATTCCAGTTAGTTAACTTACAGTGTTATATTAGTTTCTGGTGTACAATACAGTGATTCAGCCCTTCCATACATCACCCAGTGCTCATGACAAGTTCACTCCTCAATCCCCATCACATATTTCACCCACCCACCCA
>NW_027793330.1:0-285 GCF_054177405.1 Leptonychotes weddellii | reverse complement strand
TTACTGACATGGAAGAATGTCTCAGATTTAGTATAAATGAAAAATACAAGTTGCAGGTAATGACCATAGTTCAATCCCTTTTATATAAAAAAAATGTGGCTAGAAGCACAGTATGCATTGTTTGCCATCTGTGAGGGATGTGTAGACCCTATTTAAACTTTATATAATATTGATTCTTGAATTTATTAAAATGAGAATGCATTTGTTAAGAAATCAACTGAATAAGGGTGCCTGGGTGGCTCAGTCAGTTGAACATCTGACTCTTGTTTTTGGCTCAGGTCATGA
>NW_027793329.1:0-285 GCF_054177405.1 Leptonychotes weddellii | reverse complement strand
CCAATATGACCGGGGTCCTTATAAGTAGAGACGAGACATACTGAGAGAAAGACATGGTAGAGGCAGACACTGGAGGGATGTGTCTATAAGCCCAAGAACACCCAAGGAGTGTTGGCAACACCAGAAGCTAAGAGAAAGTCCTGACGCTTTTTCCCTGATACCAACCAGTTGTCCTACAATTCGATTCCATTCTGACACTAACCATCCAGGGTTAGCACAGACCCCACGCATTAAGGCCAAAGTACTTCCCAGGACGGCCCCTACCTCAGAGGCCAGTCAGAAGTT
>NW_027793328.1:0-285 GCF_054177405.1 Leptonychotes weddellii | reverse complement strand
ATCCAAGTGTAAGTTATGTCACTATTTAAACTGTGTTTGCCCTTGCTATAATTCACTATCATTGGGTCAGGATTCTGAACCTGTTTGGAGTGCATACTGGTCCAAATGACCGAATTCTTCTATCCAGCCTCAGAATGCCAAGGAATGCATGAGTGTCCACTCT
Organism: Leptonychotes weddellii; assembly: GCF_054177405.1. Classification (NCBI taxonomy): domain Eukaryota; kingdom Metazoa; phylum Chordata; class Mammalia; order Carnivora; family Phocidae; genus Leptonychotes; species Leptonychotes weddellii. The sequence goes on along the minus strand of NW_027793328.1, from coordinate 122 downwards.
AGGTTTTAATGGCACGTTGTACAAACTAGTAGAGAAAGATTCAGGCTCTCATCATATAAGCACATATCCCTCAACCATTTACAAACTCCACCTTGACTGAAACCAAGTACTTTAATTTTTTT
>NW_027793327.1:0-285 GCF_054177405.1 Leptonychotes weddellii | reverse complement strand
AGGGAGAGGAGGGTTATTTTTCATTTAAGTAGAGAAAGACAGTTTCAAATTTATGTTTTTTCCTTCAAGGTAATAACTAGCATAGTAAAACAAGATCTATAGCTTCTAAAGCCCATAAGGGAAAAGGCAGCATGATAAAGATTAACAACATAACAAAGAATAATTGGGGAAAGATAAGGAAACCTAAGAGCAAAAAGCACGGAGAGTCCCAGCAAGCTCACGCTGAGGGCGGTCCTGCTCTGGGCTCGCGGGCGCCAACCCCTCGGGCTCCAGCCCTGCCTCCCG
>NW_027793326.1:0-285 GCF_054177405.1 Leptonychotes weddellii | reverse complement strand
CAAAAAATCATATTTTCTGCGTTATGGATCTTCTTTCCATGTGGACAGAAACAAAAAATAATTAATAAAACAAAACAATCATTCATATGGGGACATTCAACAAAGCATATGATAGAGAATGACTGGAGTAGAAAGGCAAGAGGGAACTTCTTTAGATAGGAAGTTTCTTGGGGTTGACATTCACAAATTCATGAACTCCTTCTACTCAAACGCTTTTGTTCAGTCTGCCTTCCCTATCACACCCCTTACTTTCTTGCAGTGATTTTTTTGCCTCAGAGATGGATC
>NW_027793325.1:0-3215 GCF_054177405.1 Leptonychotes weddellii | reverse complement strand
CCTACCCGCCCCCCTGCTCCTGAGCTCGCGTGCTCTCTCCCTTTCTCCCCCTCTCAAATAAAGGAAATCTTTTAAAAAAATAACTACAAATTTCTTTTTTTTTTTTTAAGATTTTATTTATTTATTTGACAGAGAGAGACACAGCGAGAGAGGGAACACAAGCAGGGGGAGCGGGAGAGGGAGAAGCAGGCTTCCCGCTGAGCAGGGAGCCCGATGCGGGGCTCGATCCCAGGACCTTGGGATCATGACCTGAGCCGAAGGCAGACGCTTAACGACTGAGCCACCCAGGCGCCCAATAACTACAAATTTCTTAAGAATCAGGACTTTAGGATTATATTCTAACTGAATTCAAGACACACTCCCCAATCTTCCTTCACTGAAACACTGCATTGGCCCTGAGATCTTTGCTTCCCACATTCTCGAAACTTAATTTCACAATACCCACCTATACCACCAAAAGTAATGCTAAGTACCATTGGGGGTAAGAACGAATAGACCATGAACATTTCAAGATTATGTGATGGGGAATGTCTAGCTCTAATGCAAACCTTCTTCTGAGCTCCCAACCAGCAAATCAAACTCCTAATTATGTGTCTTATAAACCACATGTGCAAAACGGAACAACCAGTTTCTACTCTGTCCCCTAGATGCTTCCTCTTCACCTCTCCCATCCTGCCCTCATGCTCATCCATCTCAGGAACTGCTGCCTTCATGTGCCCTCATTCATGCAGACACTCCTCCCTCAACACCCCACCCCTGGTCTGTTGATTCTACTTTCCAAGTTACAATCAACTCTACCTACCTCCCTGTTTCCAACGCCACTCCCAGCCTGGCCTCATTCCTCCCCACCTCTGTGCTCTCCTTATTAGCTTCCCGGTTGTCTCTCTTTACCCCTTCTAGGCCATTCTCCAGCCACAGTGATCCTTGTAAAATATGAACTTTATCCTGCTGAAACCTTGGTAAAAGCTTTTCAACCTTCTCCTTACCTTTAGAATCAAGCTCACAATCTTCAATCTGCCTCTAGGACCACAACATGATTCAGCCCTTGCTCTTCAGAGAGCTTCATCTCACACGAGCCTCTCCACGGGTCCCTATGCTCCTGTACTATGGGCCTTTCAGCATTTTACCAACTGGGTGCTTCTTGTTCATGTACTGTCACCTCCTCTACCTACTCTTCAGTTTCTTAATTCCTCTCTACCCATCAGATGCCGCAGCTGCTCACCTACCAGCAAGTAAGATGAAGGAGGCAACAGGAGTGGAAGGAGAAATGGCAGCTTGTGTTTTCAATGGTGTCAACAACTGAAGAGAAAAGATTGTATCAGTTCTGGACACACACACACACACACACGCACACACATTCTGTCCGGCCAAAAAAGTAAAACATATTTAATGAAACTTCGGGGAAGGAGGGTCTTTTACTTAGTTAGGAATAGGCTTCAGAAGTAGCAAAAGAAATAGAAACTTCACAGTAACTCAGAGAAATCATTTCTTTTTCTCACACAACAGTTAAGTCCCGTTACTGATTAGTAATGTCTGTCGTAAGTGAAGAGGAGACGTGGTAATGATGAGATCACACTCTGATATTTGTTTCCAAGGGATGGTGTAGTGGTTCAGTGACGTAATCAGGGACACAGACTCTCTCTATCTTTCTGCTCCCCTACAGTCAACATGCTGGATTTCATTTCCATGCTCATCACTGCCTCATGGACCCCAAATGGCTGCTGTATATCCAGGCTAAAGCCAGTATTCCAGGCAAGAAGAACTGGAAGAGGCGACTTTATATCTCATTAGCAAAAACTGTGTCACCTGGCCACCCTTAAATGGAAGAAAACTGGGCAACTGAATGTTAACTTTCACAGCTTCTTTAGCAAAGATAAGGCAAGGGGAAAGGGCTTCAAAATAGAGGTTGTACCTGCCTGTGAGCATACTAGGGATAATCAATAGAAATTAATGGTGCTGTAATGGCAATATAATTAAATGGTGCTATAAATAAAATATGTCTTTTCCTATACAGAATGTCATGGACATTGTCTTTTATTTAGAGTTCTGTCTTTATTTTTTTTTTAAAGATTTTATTTATTTATTTGAGAGAGAGAGCACAGAGGGAAAGGGAGAGGGAGAAACAGACTCCCCATTGAGCAGAGAGCCTGATGCGGTGCTCGATCCCAGGACCCTGAGATCATGACCTGAGCCGAAGGCAGGCATCCAACTAACTAAGCCACCCAGGTGCCCCTAGAGTTCTGTCTTTATTATATTTATCAGGATTTCTATAGTTTGCCTCCCAATATTTCCCCCAACTATATTTTCTTCATAGGTTAAGGCTTCTTTTTGTATATATAATTTTATATTTAGTACATAATTTTATATTTAATACATAATTTTATATTTATATATATAATTTTAACAATAAAACTATTCAAGAACCTCTGCCCTGTGTTTGACAATAGAATACAACTATACAGAAATGTAGCAGCATTATCAGAACGAGAATGGTATTCTCTACAGCCTGCACGCTCTTTTGATTCCAAGATTCAACATTCATCCCCCTAAAAACCATCCCCATGAAACAGGCCGTGGAACTCAGCAAGCAGCTCGTGCCTCTAAAAGACAGCAGGTGGCAGTACAGTATAAGAAGTGAGTGTGACCCAGTCAGATACCTCAATGCCACAAAATTAAATCCGTGTAATTTGTGTGTGCCTTACCCACAGCCTCGTGCCACCAGTTCATCATAGCTTCAACCTCATCTCCAGAAATGAGCAAGGCAGGATGCCCTTTCAGTGACATGTTTCATTTGGCTTATTAACATTCTAATTCTTTCCACAGTTTGGCTATTGCGGACATTGCTGCTATGAACATTGGGGAGCATATGGCCCTTCTTTTCACTACATCTGTGTCTTTGGGGTAAATACCCAGTAGCGCAATTGCTGGATCATAGAGTAGCTCTATTTTTAAATTTTTGAGGAACCTCCACACTGTTTTCCAAAGTAGCTGTACCAACTTGCATTCCCAACAGTGTAAGAGGGTTCCCCTTTCTCCACAACCTCTCCAACATTTGTTGTTTCTTTCCCTGTCCATTTTGGCCATTCTAACTGGTGTAAGGTGGTATCTCAATGTGGTTTTGATTTGGATTTCCCTGATGGCTAATGATGATGAACATTTTTTCATGTGTCTGTTAGCCATTTGTATGTCTTCTTCAGAGAAGTGTCTTTTCATAT
>NW_027793324.1:0-285 GCF_054177405.1 Leptonychotes weddellii | reverse complement strand
AATAGGAGTGTTTGTTGTGGATATCCTATCCAAGTTTCACCATTGTATGTTGCGTGTGTGAGGACAGACAACTTGTGTTTTAAGTCCACAGGTCAGTGGGTCAAAAGGAGTTGCATGCAGACCACATGTAGATTTTGGATTTTGACCCTTCATTCCGACCAGATGTGGTCCTGGATTTTGACTCTGATACTGTGATTAAGAGTGTAATGGGATGAACATATTCTGCATGTGGGAAGACAGAAACTATTTGAGAACCAAAGAGTGGATTGTGTTCATTGGTTGATT
>NW_027793323.1:0-285 GCF_054177405.1 Leptonychotes weddellii | reverse complement strand
ATTCTGCGGGCAGATATCGAAGAATAAACAGCAGCGGGAGGGTGCCTGGACGTGGGGATCCTACACCGCGGGTGAGTGACAGCCTCGCGCACTGCGAACGGGGCACAGACTCGCAGACCGGTCCCGTTGGGAAAGGACTTTAGGGCAGCCCCCGGGGAGGAAAACCAGACCGGCGGGGTCACACGCACGCGAACCACAGTCCCCTGGACAGAAACCGGAGCGACGGTCACGTGCTCGAGAACTGCAGCCCCCGAGACGGAAACCCGGTGTGCCAGGGTCGCGCCA
>NW_027793322.1:0-285 GCF_054177405.1 Leptonychotes weddellii | reverse complement strand
TCCTGTTGAGTTTGTAGGTGTTCAGAATGGTTTGATCCCTATCCAGCTGAATTCCTGAGAGGAGACGAAATCCAGGTCTCCTACTCCTCCGCCATCTTGCTCCGCCCCCCTGAATTATATTTTTTAGTATTTTCTTTAGTTTTCCTTTTTTTAGAAACTCCTACCATTTACATATTAGATTTTTTTGCAAATCTTCAATATTTGTCATTTTCTTTGGAATCCTCTTGACCTCTGATTTCTTTTTTCTTTAAATGTTTTCTTTTTTACTTCTTTCTTTCTTTTGGG
>NW_027793321.1:0-285 GCF_054177405.1 Leptonychotes weddellii | reverse complement strand
GCTCCTTGTCTAGGCTTGTCCGTTCATTGGGGGTGGCATGGGGTGGGGGCCATATCCTAATTCCAGCCCTCCTTCCTTTTTTCACTGGAATGCTCCCACAGGGAGAAAGCCCCCCTCATCAACATTTCAGGTTGCGTTATTCTTGGTAGTCTTCAGGGAAGTGGGTGGGCTCGCCTTGCCCTTCACACACTCCCACTTGGCCCCTTACGCCTACTTCCCCTGCTGCTCGGCGTGAACAGGGCTGTCAGCTGTGGTTCCTGGCCTTCTCCGGGCTTCTGTGACCCA
>NW_027793320.1:0-285 GCF_054177405.1 Leptonychotes weddellii | reverse complement strand
GATTTGTGACCTAGGATGTGATCTATTCTGGAGAATGTTCCATGGGCACTAGAGAAGAATGTGTACTCTGTTGCTTTGGGATGGACTATTCTGAATATATCTGTGAAGTCCATTTGGTCCAGTGTGTCATTTAAAGCCCTTATTTCCTTGTTGATTTTTTGCTTAGATGATCTATCCATTTTGGTGAGGAGGGTGTTAAAGTCCCCTACTATTATTGTATTATTGTCGATGTGTTTCTTTGATGTTAGGGACATAAATATTTATAACTGTTAGATCTTCTTGTTG
>NW_027793319.1:0-285 GCF_054177405.1 Leptonychotes weddellii | reverse complement strand
GTAACATTGTTTTAGCATTTTATGAAATTTATTATGTTGAATATCCATCATTTTAAAATCATACTTTCTGAAAACTGTAGATTCTAGGTTCCTTTCTACCAGCTGGATGCTATTTTCCTTTTATAACATACTTCAGTAGCTTGATGCTTCAGTTTCCTGATCTGTAAAAGAACTGTAAGCCTATCAGTTTGTCATACTTCGTTGTATTCATGTAAAACTGAACATAACTTGTATAAATTATGAAAAAGATATAAAATTGAAAACAGAAAATCAGATGACATTGAC
>NW_027793318.1:0-285 GCF_054177405.1 Leptonychotes weddellii | reverse complement strand
GGAGGTCTGTATATCACTTTTATCAAGCTTTTCCTAATTTATTCACAACCTATGTAGCCAATAAGTAGCATTTCTTCCTACACTCCGGGGAAGCGTGTTGCACTTAAAGCTCAGCCCTCCTGTTTAATAGCTGTACAATTTCTGATAGTTGTGGTCTGTTCTTTGGTTCAGAAATTGCCTTGAAATAGTTAAAACTAGACCACACAAGGTATGTTTTATAAAATGATTAAAATAATACAATATTCATGATTATAGTACTAGAAATAATTCAGATGAGCTTTAATT
>NW_027793317.1:0-285 GCF_054177405.1 Leptonychotes weddellii | reverse complement strand
GGCACATTCTGCATGGAGCACTGGGTGTTATGCACAAACAATGAATCATGGAACACTACATCTAAAACTAATGATGTGATGTATGCGGATTAACATAAGAATAAAAAAAAATGACATTCATCGGATTGGTTACTTTAACTCATTCCACATGTTATGTTTCTACTTCTTTATCCTATGTACATTCTTAACTTCCTTAGAAATTATGTGCCCTTTACTATGCAGAAAAATACGGAAAGGTTGGGTTTACAACTTGATTCTGTCACTGTCTTTGTTTTGCCTATTTCC
>NW_027793316.1:0-285 GCF_054177405.1 Leptonychotes weddellii | reverse complement strand
TGAAAAACTGCCAAACTGTGTCCCTAAGTGTTTTTTTGTTTCATTTCCACCAGCAGTGTATGAGAGTTCCAGTTGCTTCACATTCCCGGCAACAATGGACATTGTCAGCCTTCTTAATTTGATTCATTCTAGTGAATGCATGTGTGTGCTATCTCACCATAAGTCGTATAATTTTACGACATTTTGAATCTTTGAAAAGCTTACTCCTCAGAAGACCAAAATATCACTTTAATTTCTAACCATTGATCCTGTACCTAAAAAGTCTAGTAAGTTTTCAGTTTAGTC
>NW_027793315.1:0-285 GCF_054177405.1 Leptonychotes weddellii | reverse complement strand
TTCCATTGAGTGTGTGTGTGATTTTTGTTGGCCTCTGTGGAGAGGCGGATGGCAATTTTAGGGGAGTGAAGACAGCAGTGGGAAGTAGTTCTTGGGACCTCTGGGTAGGGGTCAGGTGTAAGTGAATGTCCACAAACTGGAGGTTTAGTATGGACTCCACAGATGGGGGTAGAATGGGGGAACAGTTTTTTTTTTTTTTATTCTTATGTTAATCCCCATACATTACATCATTAGTTCTAGATGAAGTGTTCCATGATTCATTGTTTGTGCATAACACCCAGTGCT
>NW_027793314.1:0-3215 GCF_054177405.1 Leptonychotes weddellii | reverse complement strand
TTTGGAGTCTCCAAACCCAGCAGATTCCTGCGGTGCGCTCCTGCGCCGCTCCTCCCAGGGGAGGAAGGAGAATCTCCCCGGATCTGCCGCTTGTTGGGTCCCTGCTCAAAGAGCAGTGGCCTGACTATGCCGGGGATCATGGTTTATGGCAATCCTGAGCTGCAAGCCCACTCCTTGGCTCCGTCTCTGCAGCCATCTTCTTGGCTCTGATACCTGGGAGCTCTGCCACACTCAGGCACCCCCCGTCTTTCTGTGACCCCGAGTATACTGAGACTACACTGTCCCATCAAGGGTTCCACCCCCTGCTTAGCAACTGGAGTGATGTCCCTCAGCAGAGCAGACTTCTAAAAGTTCCAACTTTGTGCTCTGAGGCTCTAGCACTTGCCAGTAGCCTGCTACCTCCCCCCGTGGTCTATCTTCCCGTATATTGCCTCAGATTCACTTCTCTGCACATCATACCTTCCAGAAAGTGGTCGCTTTTCTGTTCAGAGAGTTGCTGCTATTCTTTTCTTTGATTTCCTGTTGAGTTCGTAGGTGTTCAGAATGGTTTGATCCCTAACTAGCTGAATTCTGGGGACCAGACGAAATTTAGGTCTCCTACTCCTCTGCTATCTTGCTCCTCCCCCTGCATGCATTTTTTAATAGCAGTCATTTTCATGACTATACCACAATTTATGTATCCAATCTTTTGAAGGACATTTGAGTGGTTTTCAATTAATTACATCAATAATAATGTTATGTATATTTTCACACATTTCTTAGTGCACATGTGCACATATTTCTGTAGGTGATAGATTTATTGCATTCATGGCCCTGATTCTTTACCCCTCCCCATATCTACAGCCATCCCCATATAACTTTGTATTGTCCTCTCATTCTGAAGCTGGCTGGACTCCGTCATGTGACTTACTTTCACTACAGGGACTTTAGCAATAGTAGTATAACCAGGACTTAAAAAGCACCTGTGTTATTGAGCTTCCTTGCTCTTGCTTCTGTGCTATCATCATGAGAATAATGCAAATTTAGATTAAAATAAGATGGTCTCATTGCCCAACAGAGAGATAGCCACTGTCAAACTCATGGGTGAACTCTGCTAAGTCCTAAAGATGAGCCCAATTGAACCCAGCTACATTACTGCTTTGTAGACTTGTAAGCTAAATCAATGTTTATTGTATATCACTGATGTTTTGTGGTTGTTAATAAAACATCTTTTATGGCAATAGATAATTAATACAGAGTGGAATTGCCAAATATACTCTCCTATCAAAAATGTGCAAGAGCTCCAATTTCCTCATATCCTCATCAACATTTAATATTGTCAATAATTTTAATTTTAGTCATTCTGGTGGGTGACAGTGATATCTCATTTTTGTTTTAATTTTCATTTCCCTGATGACTAATGAGATTGAGCACCTTTCCATGTTTATAGGTCTTTTGGACATACACTTTTGTGAAGTACCTGCTCAATTTTTTTATTGCATTGTCTTTTTCTTATATTTTTAGGAATTTTTAAAATGTATTCTGTATATGGATATATATTATATAGATATAGAGTGGATATATGTATTGCAAATATTTTCTTCTGGTCATGGCTAGCCTTTTAAAAATCTTAATTTTCTTAATGCTCTTGTCAGGTTTTTCTATTAATAATATAATCTTAAAAGAATTGGAAAGTGTTCCTTTTTTTTTTCAATTCTCTGCAAGGATACATTCAGATTGGTTTTATTTCTTATGTGTTTGTAGAATTTACTGGTAAAGATACCTATGCTCAGACTTTTTTGTAGAAAAAATTTTAATTTCAGACCCAATTAAAAAAAAATAAAGGGCTACTCAGATTTTCTATTTCTTTTTGTGTCAATTTTGTCAGTTGTTTTTGTTATAGGAATTTTTCAATTTCTTTTAAATTTAAAAATTTGTTGGTATAACTTGTTCACAATATTCTCTTATTTTATTATACACAGGACCTGTAAGAGTGACTCCTTTTTCTTTTCTGACATTGTTTATTTGTGCCTTCTTTTTCTTGATTAGTTCTACTGGGAATTGAGCAGTTTTCCTGGAATAAGCTTTTTACTTTCTCAGTCTTCTTAATATACATTTTCTTTTTCATTCATTTCTACTTATCTTTATTAATTCTTTCTATCTTATTTAGGTTTAAATGTCTTTTTATCACTATGAATAAGCTATGCTAAATTTTAGGGGAGACTAAGGGAAAAGGTGTAAAGTATATGGATGTATTATGAAAGGGATTCTACTAAATATGTTCTTGTGTTTGGTTCTCTTATCCATATGAGGCTCAACATAAAAAGGGATGTTCCAAGAATTAATTAACCTATGAATTATTTACTTAATGAGAAAATTAGAATTAAGGACTATTATTAAACTATTATACATTAACATTTCCAGAAAGAAATGCAATTAAAGAAGAAGCATTAAAACCCCTTTTTTCCCTAAAGAAGAAAAATATGACCTAAGAATCTGTCAGAGGCTGAGTTAGGGCATTAAGCGACTGCCTTTGCCTCAGGTCATGATCCCAGGGTCCTGGGATTGAGCCCTGCATCGAGCTCCCTGCTCAGCAGGAAGCCTGCTTCTCCCTCTCCCACTCCCCCTACTTGTGTTCCCTCTCTCGCTGTCTCTCTGTATCAAATAAATAAATAAAATCTTTAAGAAAAAGAGGACTTTAGTTAAATACAGTTTCATACACAAGCACATACCTCTGACTCCTCCATCCTCAGTGTGTTAATTTCTCAGTGTGTTCAAAGAAATATGCCGAAATGAATGCACATCTAAACATCTATCTATTATACTTGCTTGCTGTCTTTGGCTTATAACTCAACTGTTAACCCAGTCTTTATCTTTCTGACTAGAGTTGTTCTTTGTGCCTTATTTTAAAAGCTTATTAGTAACTTATCCATCACCTTTCTAAAATGCCACCTTTTGGATTCCAAAGGTCATCAGTGATCCATCTGGAAGTTTTGTTTTAGGAAAGCGTCCAGAATCTACTCCCATTCCTTCCCTTGGTGGTCTCAGCACAAAGGGATGGGGAGACGAGTACAAGCAGAATACTGCTGTCATTATTGTAATTCCCAGACCTCTTTCACTGGCTACCAGGTGACTAAGCTTTTCTGATTCTCAAGAAAGACTCTTCCAGAAAACAATGTCAATGTGTATAAACAAACAAAAAAACCCATCAAACATTGTAGATCCACAAACATGAA
>NW_027793313.1:0-285 GCF_054177405.1 Leptonychotes weddellii | reverse complement strand
TACGGACTCTCAGGACCAAAAAAAAGGAGATTAACCACTTTCAGTAAAGTGTGTGTTTAGCTGGGTTGTTTGTAAAGTATGCAGGCTGGGCCACATTCTAGGTGGCTGGTCTTGGAAGGAAATAAAGCGGGGGCACACCGACGGTCAGAGCCTGCAGGTGCCCCGCGCACCTGCCACCAGCTCCCGCTCACGCCCCCAGCGGACAGGCCCCCCGCCCTGCTGCACCGCCAGTCCTGATCCTCTCTACAAAGCCCGGGATGCTCCAGTTCCGTTCAGCATGTGCTC
>NW_027793312.1:0-285 GCF_054177405.1 Leptonychotes weddellii | reverse complement strand
AAAACAATGGATCGTGGATCACTACATCAAAAACTAATGATGTATTGTATGGTGACTAACATAACATAGTAAAATTAAAAACTACAAAAAAAAAATAAAAAAATAAAAAAAAGGGTGAACATAAGATGGGTATGGAAAGAGATAACAAGGACAGACCTTCAAATCACCCCACTGTGCAGTGAGGGGAGAGCATCTGTGAAGTTCCCCAATTTGTGCATCTCATGCTTTTCTTTCATGGACTGGTATGGTTGGGACCCTGCCTTTCACCTTGAGTCCAGCAACCTT
>NW_027793311.1:0-285 GCF_054177405.1 Leptonychotes weddellii | reverse complement strand
AGCGACTGCCTTCGGCTCAGGTCATGATCCTGGAGTCCCGGGATCGAGTCCCGCATCGGGCTCCCTGCTTGGCGGGGAGCCTGCTTCTCCCTCTGACCCTCCCCCCTCTCATGTGCTCTCTGTCTCTCTCATTCTCTCTGTCTCAAATAAATAAATAAAATCTTTAAAAAAAAAAAAAAAAAAAAAGAACCCAAACAAACAAAACCTTAGTTACCCGCTTCCTCGCAAACAAAGCATAAAGGGAAATATGAATTTTCTATTTGTCAGAAAGAAGTCACTTGAGTA
>NW_027793310.1:0-285 GCF_054177405.1 Leptonychotes weddellii | reverse complement strand
TGAACGGGCGCCTGGGTGGCTCAGTTGGTTAAGCGACTGCCTTCGGCTCAGGTCATGATCCTGGAGTCCCGGGATCGAGTCCCGCATCGGGCTCCCTGCTCGGCAGGGAGTCTGCTTCTCCCTCTGACCCTCCTCCCTCTCATGCTCTCTGTATCTCATTCTCTCTGTCTCAAATAAATAAATAAAATCTTTAAAAAAATAAATAAAAAACAATGAACGACATAAATAAAGATTCTATAGCTAACGTGTGGCACATTTGAAAAACTGAAAGACAGCTAGTGTCAT
>NW_027793309.1:0-285 GCF_054177405.1 Leptonychotes weddellii | reverse complement strand
AATTTTTTTAAAACATCATGAAATTCAAAAAGGACGAGGAATGTTCTAACTCTGAGAAGGTAGGACTCATTGACTTAGGCCAAAACTGATATTAAAATATTAGATTTGTATCAGAATGTCTCATTTGTATGTGCATTTTTTCTCTCATACTGTCTGCCTTCATTATTTTAAATGAGAAAATGAATATAAATAATTTTACCAAAATAATTCCACTCTCTATATGGTCTTTACTGATACCATGAAGAAACAGGGGCTCATTACTGCTGGACAGAGATGAAATTTTTG
>NW_027793308.1:0-285 GCF_054177405.1 Leptonychotes weddellii | reverse complement strand
ATTTTGTCTTCTTTTTCAAAGCTGTTTGGCTATTCTAGGAGCTTTACATTTCCATATGAATTTTAGCATTAGCTTGCCAATTTCTGCAGACAAGTCTGGTGGGATTTTTATCTGTAAATCAATTTGGGGAGAATTGACATCTTAACAATATTGAATCTTCTGATCCATGAACACTTTATGTCTCTTCATTTATTTAGGTGTTCTTTAATTTTTCCCAGGAATATTTTATAGTTTTCAGTGTGTAAGCCTTTTACATCTCTTCAGACTTTTCTAAGTATTTTATAC
>NW_027793307.1:0-285 GCF_054177405.1 Leptonychotes weddellii | reverse complement strand
GCTGGGCAACAACTTCCCTTCTAGTGGAGGGAATTCCGGGGTGGGGGTGGGGGGGGAAGGGTGGCGGGCAGCACTGTCGGTAGGGCACCTGTCAGGAACCTGCGGGGTCTGACAACTTGTTGCTTGCCTGGCTCCACACAGAGTTCCAGTCAGGTCTTCCTGAAATCCCAGAGACCTGGGAGAGGCCCTGGGCCCCTCCAGCACCCCAGAACCTGCCGAGAACCCCCCCACCCCCTAAACCAGGTGGCCCGATAGACGATGGGGTGCTGCCACCTGGTGGCCACC
>NW_027793306.1:0-285 GCF_054177405.1 Leptonychotes weddellii | reverse complement strand
CCAATATGACCGGGGTCCTTATAAGTAGAGACGAGACATACTGAGAGAAAGACATGGTAGAGGCAGACACTGGAGGGATGTGTCTCTAAGCCCAAGAACACCCAAGGAGTGTTGGCAACACCAGAAGCTAAGAGAAAGTCCTGACGCTTTTTCCCTGATACCAACCAGTTGTCCTACAATTCGATTCCATTCTGACACTAACCATCCAGGGTTAGCACAGACCCCACGCATTAAGGCCAAAGTACTTCCCAGGACGGCCCCTACCTCAGAGGCCAGTCAGAAGTT
>NW_027793305.1:0-285 GCF_054177405.1 Leptonychotes weddellii | reverse complement strand
CATGTTGACTTTCCACATATCCTTCATACACAAGCCCATAACTAATAATCACCTAATCCACAAGGAAACAAGCCACCCTGGGAGAGAGCAAGCAGAAACAAAAAACAATAGACATAGGCCCCCAAGAACCAAAGATAGTGGATTAATCAGAACTTGGATATAAGATATATTCTTGTCCCCAGCCCCAAGAAGGCAGAATTTGATTAATCTAAGCTCCTCATGATAATTCTCCTCTCTCCGGTGATTGGCTTAGAAAGGGGCATGTGTACTCTGTTTGGTCAATGA
>NW_027793304.1:0-285 GCF_054177405.1 Leptonychotes weddellii | reverse complement strand
TTGTCACATACAGTTGTGATTGTCACACCACTCCCAGAAGCCGGAAGGACTCCCAGGAATTGACAAGGAGCCTAATTCCCAGCGCACAATCGTTCCTAATGGTCCAAAACCAGAAGCCCATTGAAGCGACGTGTTTTATCCTTGCAGAGTAGGTGTGGGGTGGTGGGGGTGAAACGGACACCAGGCCTCCAGACACGTGGCCCCTGCGTGAGCCACTACATCGGTGGTCAGCAGGGTCTTGGGTGGGGTCATTTGGGAGAGATCGGAGCATCTGATTCTCAGTCC
>NW_027793303.1:0-3216 GCF_054177405.1 Leptonychotes weddellii | reverse complement strand
CTGGCCACCCAGGGAGAGAACACACAGCAAAGCAGGGGTGTGAGTGAGAATGCCATTTTAGGGGGAAGGGGGCTGAGGAAGGAACTCGGTGGAACTCAGGCATTTTGCTTGAGTGTCTGAGTAAATAACGCCGCTGTGGACAGAGTGAAACATGAGGACAGAGTGAGCTTTGGCAGCTTGGGGCATACCAAATTTGAGTATGCTGAGAAACAGTGAGATGGATGTGTCTGTTAGGCAGTTGTGTATTTGGGTCTGGAGCCAGATAGAGATACAGTCTCCCACTGTGGATAGAAGTTAGCAGCCCTGAGGTGGTGTCCTTTGTTCACCATTACTTAGACACGCAAGAGAAAGGGGGAGCACAGAAGCTCTCATGGTACTAAGTGTCTAACTCTGTACCGTATCTCGCGTACCTTCCCAGAGCTTACGACATGCATGCTATGACCTTTATTCAACAGAAAGAGACTGAACTTCAGGGAATGAAGTGGCCTGCTCCTTCCAGGACTCACCCTTCAGTCTGGTGGATTCCAAAGTTTGAGTTTTCAGCTGCAGGAAGCAGGGACCGTGATGTGTTTCCAATGACGGCTGGTGCCTGATGCTCCTATAACACATTCATCTCTCATTGTACAGCAACTATCTGAGAGGTGTTTGACTTTGTCTTGTGTATAAAAGAGGCCCCAGTGCTTGCCAAAGGGATAGATGAATGAGAAATTAGTGGTAAAAAAGATTGTTCGGTGTAAAATCACCCTGTCTAGTTACAGAGACCTATAAAGTATGGATTTGAGTATTTTACACTCTCCCTCTGATCGAAAGCCTCCTGCAGACCCAAATCTAGAATAGGACACAAATATTTGAAATGGCCTTCTGGACTCTTCTCCATCTAGCCCAGTGTGTCTTTCCAGATTTTCTTCCCACAGTTCCTGTTTATTCACTAAGATTCAGCTGTTCTGTACTCCCACCTTTGCCCTCATCGAGTGGCTTTTGTTAACCTTTTGTTATTCATTTTCCCTGGAATATTCTCCCCTATTCATTGAAGATCTAATTCCTATTCCACTTTCTATACCAGGTATGTGATTTTTCAACCCTCAGAGCTTCCCAAACTGAAGCAACCTTCAAAACAAATCACATCACTCCATAGTGAAGCATCTGAAAAGAAAACACAGTAGTCATTTTTCCTATATTCAAGTTAACTGGAGTGGTGGTATGGGTGTGGGTGAGGATATCAATGGAGGCTTAGAGACAGACAGAGATAAGAATGTAAATTCATGCATACACATTACACCTTCAATATTCATGGTTATTGTCAGGTAGTGGTGGGAAGGTAGGGCACCTGAGGGAGGAGGGACTTAGCCAACACACCACAGCACCACCTTTCTCTCTGCGAAAGCATCTGTAAAGTGCTTCTGAATATGACCAAAAAAAATGTCATACTTAGGGGAACTTCAAGGATTTGCTCTAGTGTAAAGGGTGTTCAAACATGTGTGTGTGTGTCTGTATGTGCTTGAGTATTCTGTGGGTCCTGAATCTCTGATAAACAATGGAAAAAAAGAAGGATGAATTATTAGTGTCTGAATCTTAATGGATTTAGATAATATCCTAAGGTGATTAGGTTCTGAAGGAACAAATAAATCAAGGAATTGTAATACCTGGGACATATCTTGTGACCTCGTTGGAAAGACAGTGTTTGATTTGGGTTATATTGATCTGGGTTTCAATCCATCCTTCTCAGTTACTAGCCATGTGACTTTGGATATTTTATTTAATCCATCAGTCTCTATAAAATAAAATAAAAAGACTGTCTGAGGATTCATAATATAATGTACATAAGCTTTCTGGAACATAGTATGTTCTTGATTCATTTTGCTTTTATGTTTAGCACAGTATTTTAGCTACCATGATGGTTGATTTTAGGTGTCAACTTGAGTAGGGCACAGAGTGTCCAGACTTTGATCAGACTTTATTCTGGGTGTGTCTCTGAGGGGGTTTTGAGGTGAGATTAACATTTGAATCAAGGGACTGAGTCAGGCAGAAGGTCCTTCCTAATGTGGTGGGCCTCATCCAATCAGCTGGAGGCCTGGATAGGAGGAAAAGGCTGAGCAAGAGGGAACTCTCACTTTGAGTGAGGGGCATCGATCTTCTCCTCCTTTGGACTTGGATTCAGACTTGAAGTTACACCATTGTCTTTCCTGCTTCTCGGGCCTTCCGACTTGTGCTGGAACTATAGTGTGGCCTCTCTTGGGTCTCCACTTGCGGACTGCAGATAGATATTGGGACTTCTCAGCCTCCATAATCACATCAGCCAATCCCTCATTATATATCTCTTGACAGATAAAGAGTGAAACAGATATGTAGAGAGAGAGGGAAGAGAGAGGTAACACTTTGAGGAAGGATTTTCTTATTTAAATATGTCACGAAATAAAATAATGAGGAACCTTTAGCTACTATAGGATTTCTGTGGCACTCCTGGGAAATAGAACAGATATAGCCGATCCCCCGGAGATCTGGCTGTTGCCTGAGCTGGAGCTCTAAATGGCAGCAGGGGAAGTGTAGCCCTGCAAGTAGATTAGAAATTATACTGAATCTCGAATAGTAGAATATCTATAGATATATAGATGTATATGAATACTCATCTATATGTGTATTTATCTTTTTCTATCGAATCTGTATCTATCTCTATATTTATCTATGTATCTATGAATCTATCTATAGATAGATGATCTGCATCTATATCTCTGTATGTATGTATCTATCTCTCTATCCATCTCTAGCTCTCTTTTATCATCTATCTATCTATCATCTATCTATCTATCATCTATCTATCTATCTATCTATCTATCTATATATCTATCTATCTATCATCTTGTATTGATTCTGTTTCTCTGGAGAACCCAGACTAATACATCCACTAATACATAGGAAATAGCCTGTGTCTTAGCTTCTCACGGGACAGGGTGTATGCAAACACATGCACACAGGTAGTTTATTTTAGAAAGTAATTCCATGGAATAAAAGTGGGTGATCTGGAAAGAATGAAACAAGATTGCAAGAAAAGGGGGCGCCTGGGTGGCTCAGTTGGTTAAGCGACTGCCTTCGGCTCAGGTCATGATTCTGGAGTCCCGGGATTGAGTCCCGCATCGGGCTCCCTGCTCGGCGGGGAGTCTGCTTCTCCCTCTGACCCTCCTCCCTCTCATGCTCTCTGTCTCTCATTCTCTCTGTCTC
>NW_027793302.1:0-285 GCF_054177405.1 Leptonychotes weddellii | reverse complement strand
TATTGGTCATTTCAAAGAAGTATTTTTTTTCCCCTTTAAATCAAGTATACTGATCTTCTGTAATGTATCTAATTTGTACCTTTATATATATATATATATCAGTTTATTCTCTTTATTATATTAGCAGTAGTATTTTTCTAGCGCTTTGAGTATATGTTTCATTTTATAAGTCATTCTCATTTTTAAATAGTGTTAAGGCGAAAAATTATCTTCCGTTTACCACTTTGGACGAAGAGTGATACGCATTGCTTTCTTCTGAGGATAATGACTCATTTTAATTATGCC
>NW_027793301.1:0-285 GCF_054177405.1 Leptonychotes weddellii | reverse complement strand
ATTCAAGGACAGACACAACAGAGTGGATGAGTGACACAAGTGAGAAAGTTTATTAAAGCAAAAGTACACTCGAGATGTGAGAGCAGGTAAGTTGGATAGAGAGAGAGAGAGATAGATGTGAGCCTGGGGGTTCAGGTTTCTATCTTTTTCTTTCCTTCCTTCCTTCCTCCCTCCCTTCTCTTCCTTCCTCCCTTCTCTTCCTTCCTCCCTTCTCTTTCTTTCCTCCCTTCTCTTTCTTTCCTCCCTTCTCTTCCTTCCTCCCTTCTCTTCCTTCCTCCCTTCTCT
>NW_027793300.1:0-285 GCF_054177405.1 Leptonychotes weddellii | reverse complement strand
AAAAATGCTAAGGTTTCTCCCACATCAATGTATTTGCAACTTGGTTTTATTTATTTGAGAGAGAGCACGAGAGGGAAGAGGGAGACCCCCCTGCTGAGCAGGGAGCCCGATGTGGGACTCGATCCCTGGACTCCAGGATCATGACCTGAGCCAAAGGCAGTCGCTTAACCGACTGAGCCACCCAGGCGTCCTAGAATCTCTCTCTTAATTTCAAGTCGTGGTAGACGTGGTTGCCCATGCAGAAAACATGACAGGAAACTGAAGACAGATTTTTTTTAGTGTGAA
>NW_027793299.1:0-285 GCF_054177405.1 Leptonychotes weddellii | reverse complement strand
AGCACTGGGTGTTGTGCACGAACAATGAATCATGGAACACTTCATCTAGAATTAATGATGTAATGTATGGGGATTAACATAAGAATAAAAAAAAATAAAAAATAAAAAAATCAACTGTATTTCTATTTACTAAAAACAAACATGTGGAAACCAAACTTAAAAACACAGTATATGTAATCACTTCAACGAAAATAAAATATTTAGTCATACACTTAACAAAAATTTACATAGGATCTCTGTGGTGAACATGGGTGTCAGGTGGAGGAGATGGTTAGCTTGACTGGG
>NW_027793298.1:0-285 GCF_054177405.1 Leptonychotes weddellii | reverse complement strand
GACGGCTGTGGCCCATCGCATCTGTCGGTGCCCCTACCCTCCAGCTCTGGGCTTGGCTGCCGAGCTGGTTAAAAAATGCGGATTCTCTAGGTCTCCTCCCCAGAGATTCTGACCTGAAAGTCTGGGTTGAAGGCTGGACATGTGTAGTCTGAAGAACGTCCTGGGGGCTTCTGATAGGCTGCGCCTGAGCGGGGCTTCCATGAGCTGGGTTGAAGTGAGTGAGACAGACTCACCATTGCTGCCTTGCTTCCCTGAACCACCGCTGATTAGGCTGCCACCATGCAC
>NW_027793297.1:0-285 GCF_054177405.1 Leptonychotes weddellii | reverse complement strand
ACCCTCCTTGCGAGCCCAGTTCGGCTTCCCAGTGCCCGCGGCCTCTCAGGGTGCCCGGCGCTTTCCGACCTTCCCTTTCCCACACAGAGCTCCTCGTCCGCCTGCCTTTGGGTTTCTGCCCCATGAGGCTGAGCCTGGCCCCTCCCCTGGGGCTGCAGGCTCTGAGTGAGTACACAGCCTCCGCCTGTCTGGCCCTGGGCGGCCCTGGTTTGTTTCTACACCAGTTATTGGCCCTGTGCACTCAGAGGACGGGGGTCGCACGGGGGGCCTTCCCACCCAGGGAAG
>NW_027793296.1:0-285 GCF_054177405.1 Leptonychotes weddellii | reverse complement strand
GGTTGGTCCTATGGTGAAAGTGAGGGTAGGGGCAAACATTAGGAAAGCTCTCCGTCATTGACCTGGTCCTGGTGGTTTGGGGCCCTTTTGGGCTGATGGCTACAGAGGTTATGGGTCAGAGTTCTCTTCTCAGCTCTGTTCTGGCCCCTGCCCACTTGCATAGCCAGTCTGTCAGGCTATCCCTGAGCTTCTCAGCCTGGCACTATGGACACTTTGGGTGGGGTAACTGTTTGTGGTGGGGGGACTGACCTGTGAATTGTTGAGATGCTCAGCATCCTTTTGGAT
>NW_027793295.1:0-285 GCF_054177405.1 Leptonychotes weddellii | reverse complement strand
TAGGGCGCCTGGGTGGCTCAGTTGGTTAAGCGACTGCCTTCGGCTCGGGTCATGATCCTGGAGTCCCGGGATCGAGTCCCGCATCAGGCTCCCTGCTCGGCAGGGAGTCTCCTTCTCCCTCTGACCCTCCTCCCTCTCATGCTCTCTGTCTCTCATTCTCTCTGTCTCAAATAAATAAATAAAATCTTTAAAAAAAAAATAGGTAATAAATAGAACATCCCAGAGGGGGCCTTGATCTCCACATGCAGAGTAGAACGAGACGTCCACGAAGTAACAAGAGGCTTC
>NW_027793294.1:0-285 GCF_054177405.1 Leptonychotes weddellii | reverse complement strand
GATATAAGGGAGAAGGATGGTGGTATAAGGGAGAGAGCTAGCTAGCTTCCTTGTTCAGGGAAGCCTTGTAATTACAAGATGGCTGCTGCAGCTCCAGCCATCAAATCTACATTCAGATAGTAGGAAGGGTTAAGAACAAAAGGGAACCTGTTAATTGAATCAGCCCCCTTTTAAAATACCTTTCATAGAAATACACTCACGAGGGGTGCCTGGGTGGCTCAGTTGGTTAAGCGACTGCCTTCGGCTCAGGTCATGATCCTGGAGTCCCTGGATCGAGTCCCGCAT
>NW_027793293.1:0-3216 GCF_054177405.1 Leptonychotes weddellii | reverse complement strand
CTCAGTTTGTTTTTCAGAGTCCATCATCTCTCATGGTTTGTCTACCCCTCCGATTTCCCTCCCTTCATTCTTCCCCTCCTGCTATCGTCTTTTTTTTTCTTAACATATATTGCATTATTTGTTTCAGAGACCTCACACCAGTCAGAATGGCTAAAATTAACAAGTCAGGAAATGACAGATGTTGGCGGGGATGCGGAGAAAGGGGAACCCTCCTACACTGTTGGTGGGACTGCAAGCTGGTGCAGCCACTCTGGAAAACAGTATGGAGGTTCCTCAAAAAGTTGAAAATAGAGCTACCATACGATCCAGCAATTGCACTACTGGGTATTTACCCCAAAGATACAAATGTAGGGATCCGAAAGGGTACGTGCACCCCAATGTTTATAGCAGCAATGTCCACAATAGCCAAACTGTGGAAAGGGCCAAGATGTCCATCGACAGATGAATGAATAAAGAAGATGTGGTGTATATATATACAATGGAATATTACGCAGCCATCAAAAGGAATGAGATCTTGCCATTTGCAATGATGTGGATGGAACTGGAGGGTGTTATGCTGAGCGAAATAAGTCAAACAGGAAAAGACATGTATGATATGACCTCACTGATATGAGGAATTCTTAATCTCAGGAAACAAACTGAGGGTTGCTGGAGTGGGGGGTGGGATGGGAGGTATGGGGTGACTGGGTGATAGACACTGGGGAGGGTATGTCCTCTGGTAAGCGCTGTGAATTGTGCAAGACTGAATCCCAAACACTTCCTTTTCCAGGACTCAGATCATGTCAAGGAAAAAAGGGGTCCTCATCAAATCTCCTCTCCAAGCCAGAGGTTGGGCATTGTGCAGGGGCTCAAAGAATGACTGGCAAATAAGAGAATTAAGTCTGCTGTTTTTGAACAGTAGTGACAGGACACCCAAGGTCACTGATGGGCTGGGATGTGAAAAGTTTACCAGAATGTTGAGCCCTGAGATGAGCAACTATGACCTGGGCGCAAGAAGAGGCCACAGGGCAAATGGAATGAGGCAGAGCCCAGGGCCTTCTAGCCTAGAGTTAGAGAGAGGCCATGCTGGAGGTGGGAAGGCTGTGCTGGGGAATGCAGGGTCACAAACACCTTTGAGAACTAGATGGATTCTATGGGTCATAACCTGCAAAAAGGAACATAGACACACACGGTTGCCTCCTTGAAGGGCATTCACAGGCACCCTGGCACCATTCATGGCCTCAATTTGAGCATGACTTGCTCCTGTCATCAACATCAGCAAAACTGAGCTGAGGGATGGAAGAGAAAGGAAGCTCTATGCTTTTCCTATAATGATACATTGTCATTGTAATAGGTCCTAAGGAAAAAGCAAAGCAAAAATAATCAATTATTATATTTATTAAAAGAATTTTATTATTTTATTTCAAAGTTTAGGAGAGCTTCGGTTGTTTTGTTTTGTTTTGTTTTAAAGACAAGTTAGTACACAGTATGATCGTTCCCCAAAATATTAAACATAGAATGACCATACAATCTAGCAATTCCACTTCTGGGTATCCACTCAAAGGAATTGAAAGCAAGGTCTCAAGGAGATAGAGTTGAACCTTGAACAATGTGGGGGTTAGGAGCACCGACCCCTGGTACTGTCAAAAATCCACGTATAATAATTCTTCACTCCCCCAAAACTTAACTACTAGCAGCCTACTCTTGACCAGAAACCTTACCAATAACACAGTCAATTAACACGTATTTTGTATGTTATGTGTATTATATACTGTATTCTTACCATAAAATAAGCTAGAGAAAAGAGAATATTATTCAGAAAATTATAATGAAGAGAAAATACATTTACAGTACTGTATTTACTATAAGTGGACAGTGTAGTTCAAACCCGTGTTTGTACACCCATTTTCTTAGCAGCATTATTCACAATAACTAATACATGGAAGAAACCCAAGTGTCCACTGATGGATGAATGGACAAATAAAATGTGGTCTATCCATACAATGAAATATTACTTAACTTCAAAAAGAAAGGAAATCCTGACACATGCTACAACATGGATGAATCTCGAGGACATTATGCTAAGTAAATAACCCAAACAGAAAAGGAGAAATAGTATACATTTCCAGTTCTACAAGGTCCTTAGAGTCATTAAATTCATAAAGACAGAAAGTAGGATTGTGGTTGCTAGGGGCTGGGGGAGGGGGATAGGAGGTTGTTGTTTGGTGAAGACAGGGTTTCAGTTTTACAAGTTTGGCAAGTTTTGCAGTTTTGAAAAAGTTTTGTAAATTGGTTACACAACAGTGTGAATATACTTAAACTACTGAAATGTATACTTAAAATGACTAAAATGGTAAATTTTATGTTATACGTATTTTACCACTATTAAAAATGTTTTAAAAAGACAAAAGCTAGGGGCGCCTGGGTGGCTCAGTGGGTTAAGTGTCTGCCTTCAGCTCAGGTCATGATCCCAGGGTCCTGGGATCGAGGCTTGCATTGGGGGAGGGGGGGACTCTGTTCACCAGGGATGGGGAGTCTGCTTCTTCTTCTCCCTCTGCCTCTCTCTCTCTCAAATAAATAAATAAAATCTTTGTGTATGGTGTTAGAGAATGGTCGAGTTTCATTCTTCTGCATGTGGCTGTCCAATTTTCCCAGCACCATTTGTTGAAGAGACTGTCTTTTTTCCATTGCATGTTTTTTCCTGCTTTGTCAAAGATTATTTGACCATAGAGTGGAGGGTCCATATCTGGGTTCTCTATTCTGTTCCATTGGTCTGTATGTCTGTTTTTGTGCCAGTACCACGCTGTCTTGGTGATCACTGCTTTGTAATATAGCTTGAAATTGGGCAACGTGATGTCCCCAGCTTTGTTTTTCTTTTTCACATTTCCTTGGCGATTCGGGGTCTTTTCTGATTCCATGCAAATTTTAGGATTGTTTGTTCCAGCACTTTGAAAAATGTCATTGGAATTTTGATCCGGATGGCATTGAAGATATAGATTGCTCTGGGTAGCATAGACATCTTAACAATGTTTATTCTTCCAATCCATAAGCATGGAATGTTTTTCCATCTTTTTGTGTCTTCTTCAATTTCTTTCATGAGTGTTCTGTAGTTCCTAGAGTATAGATCCTTTACCTCTTTTTAGGTTTATTCTGAAGAATCTTATGGTTTTTGGTGCTGTTGTAAATGGAATCATTTCTCTAATTTCTCTTTCTGCAGTTGCATTGTTAGTGTATAAG
>NW_027793292.1:0-285 GCF_054177405.1 Leptonychotes weddellii | reverse complement strand
GGGTCCTGAGTTCAAGTCCCATGTTGGTTGTAGAGATTACTTTTTTAAAAAATGTTAAACTGTGGTACATTCATACTATGGAACACTCTTCAGCAAAGGTGAAAAGGACTGAATTATTGGTACATGTAACAATCTAGGGGGATCTCCAGACACTTAAGCTAAATGAAAAAAGCCAATTCCAAAAGATAACATACCATCTATTCCATTTATATAACGTTCTTGAACTGACAAAATATAGAAATATTGAGCAAATTAGTGATTACCCCAGGTTATGGAAGGAGCTGA
>NW_027793291.1:0-285 GCF_054177405.1 Leptonychotes weddellii | reverse complement strand
TCACTCCTACCTTCCCTGGGGGAGACAACGTGCTGGACCTCAGTTTCGATGAGAACGACGGTAGGGAGTTCTCACTCATTTTGTTCAGCTTTTCCAAGGAATGCACAATGAGGGAGTCATCATCGATCCGAGCACATTCGGGGCCTCCTGGCACATCGAACGAGGCCGGCTGGGCCCGGCTCAGAGGTTTGAGCCGATGTCCTCAGTGCCCACCAGCAGCCTCGACCGTCCAGAGCCAAGCCACTGAGCAAGAGGAACGCTCCATCCTCTCTTGGAGCCACACCC
>NW_027793290.1:0-285 GCF_054177405.1 Leptonychotes weddellii | reverse complement strand
ACCCACTCTGCTGCCTCTGTCCATCTCTGCCTGAACTGCAGGGCCCCTGGAATTCCCGAGGAGGCCGGGGGTTCTGTTCCCTCCACCACAGTGGCTGTGGCTGTGAGAGGAGCTTTGCCCAGCAGGGCCCAGATGTGAGATGGGGCCTCTGGCGGGTGCCGCCCCTGAGGACCCCGAGCACCCTGACCTAAGGTGTGGGTGCTCCCGCAGGGCAGGTTCACGGTCGGGGTGCGGGGCTGGCCTGGGAGCTGTGGGATTGCATTGGAGGGAGTGCCAACCCAGCAT
>NW_027793289.1:0-285 GCF_054177405.1 Leptonychotes weddellii | reverse complement strand
CAACAGATGAATGGATAAAGAAGATGTGGTTCAAATAAACAATGGAATATTACTCAGCCATCAGAAAGGATGAATACCCACCATTTACATTGATGTGGATGGAACTGGAGGGTATTATGCTAAGTGAAATAAGTCAAGCAGAGAAAGATAATTATCATATGGTTTCACTTATATGTGGAATATAAGGAATAGGGCAGAGGACCATAGGGGAAGGGAGGGTAACCTGAATGGGAAGAAATCAGAGAGGGAGACAAACCATGAGAGACTCTGGACTCTGGGAACCAA
>NW_027793288.1:0-285 GCF_054177405.1 Leptonychotes weddellii | reverse complement strand
CACGAACAATGAATCATGGAACACTTCATCTAGAACTAATGATGTAATGTATGGGGATTAACATAAGAATAAAAAAAAAAAACAACAAAAAAAAAAAAACATGTTTTCACCAAAGGCTATTCTTTAGAGGCTAACACTCCTTTGGATGTGTAAGCACTTCTTTTTTGTCATTTTAAGGCCTCATTACCATGTAGTCAGATGCATGCTCACTGTGGCTCGGAATCAAAAAGGCAGATAAACCACAAAGGGAAAATGAGGACTCAGAAGGCTGAGAACTCTGGGGTG
>NW_027793287.1:0-285 GCF_054177405.1 Leptonychotes weddellii | reverse complement strand
CTGAAATACCACCTCCTGGAAAAGGCTATCATCAGGCCACCTAATTTAAATAGCTGGCCAGTAATTCTCTGTCATATTACCTCATTTTAAGACTGATTTTTTTCTTGCCTATTTGTTGTTGTTGTTGTTAGTGTCTTATGTCTATTAATATTCTTGACTAGAAAATATGCTGGGCTCTGTCTTTTTCATTATTTTATCCCAAATGCTGGTCATGGAATAGAACCTCTATAAATATTCTCCGAATGACTGTATAAATGGTTGCATTTCAAAGAACTGGGAGAACCA
>NW_027793286.1:0-285 GCF_054177405.1 Leptonychotes weddellii | reverse complement strand
TGATCACAGATCGCCATTACAAACATGATAATAACGAAAAAGTTTGAAATATTATGAGAATTACCAAAATGTGATACAGACATACCAAGTGAGTAAATGCTTTTGGAGAAATGGTGCCAAAAGACTTGCTCAACTCAGGGTTGCTGCAAACCTTATTTGTAAAAAACACAGTATCTGTGAAGCTCAGTAAAGTGAAGCATAATAAAACAAGGTATACCTGTACTCTTTCAACTACTACTAATCAGCATTTATAACACTGTTCCCTCAGTTTTCATAGCACCTTTT
>NW_027793285.1:0-285 GCF_054177405.1 Leptonychotes weddellii | reverse complement strand
AAAAAATGCTAAGGTTTCTCCCACATCAATGTATTTGCAACTTGGTTTTATTTATTTGAGAGAGAGCACGAGAGGGAAGAGGGAGACCCCCTGCTGAGCAGGGAGCCCGATGTGGGACTCGATCCCTGGACTCCAGGATCATGACCTGAGCCAAAGGCAGTCGCTTAACCGACTGAGCCACCCAGGCGTCCTAGAATCTCTCTCTTAATTTCAAGTCGTGGTAGACGTGGTTGCCCATGCAGAAAACATGACAGGAAACTGAAGACAGATTTTTTTTAGTGTGAA
>NW_027793284.1:0-285 GCF_054177405.1 Leptonychotes weddellii | reverse complement strand
CTTCGGAGAATTTTAGTGTGATTGCTCATGCATTATTATTAAGTATAGAACAAAGACACATCGATATTAAACAGCTTGCTCATATTTTTTGGCTATTTATCATTTTTTGGACACCCTTGTTATGATTTCCAGCCTTCTGATGGCTGTCTCCCCTGAGGGGGATTCAGGAAACAAATTCCCCAACATTTTTTTTTTTTTTTAAAGATTTTATTTATTTATTTGAGAGAGAGAATGAGAGACAGAGAGCATGAGAGGGAGGAGGGTCAGAGGGAGAAGCAGACTCCC
>NW_027793283.1:0-285 GCF_054177405.1 Leptonychotes weddellii | reverse complement strand
ACAGGTGACTGTTTTCAGGTTTGGGGAATTCTTTTTCTGTTATGTCTTAATAATCTCCTTTTATTTTTTTCTTTTTTTTTTAAATTTTTATTTATTATTTGAGACAGAGAGAATGAGAGAGACAGAGAGCACATGAGAGGGGGGAGGGTCAGAGGGAGAAGCAGGCTCCCCGCCGAGCAGGGAGCCCGATGCGGGACTCGATCCCGGGACTCCAGGATCATGACCTGAGCCGAAGGCAGTCGCTTAACCAACTGAGCCACCCAGGCGCCCCTCCTTTTATTTTTT
>NW_027793282.1:0-3216 GCF_054177405.1 Leptonychotes weddellii | reverse complement strand
CTCCATGCTATTCCTTATGTTCCACAAATAAGTGAAACCATATGATAATTGACTTTCTCTGCTTGACTTATTTCACTTAGCATAATCTCCTCCAGTCCCATCCATGTTGATGTAAAAGTTGGGTATTCATCCTTTCTGATGGCTGAGTAATATTCCATTGTATATATGGACCACATCTTCTTTATCCATTCATCTGTTGCAGGGCATCTCAGCTCTTTCCACAGTTTGGCTATTGCGGACATTGCTGCTATGAACATTGGGGTGCATATGGCCCTTCTTTTCACTACATCTGTGTCTTTGGGGTAAATACCCAGGAGTGCAATTGCTAGGTTATAGGGTAGCTCTATTTTCAACTTTTTGAGGAACCTCCACACTGTTTTCCAAAGTGGCTGTACCAACTTGCATTCCCACCAACAGTGTAAGAGGGTTCCCCTTTCTCCACAACCTCTCCAACATTTGTTGTTTCTTACCTTGTCAATTTTTGCCATTATAACTGGTGTAAGGTGGTATCTCAATGTGTGTTTTTTTTTAAATTTTATTTTATTATGTTATATTAGTCACCATACAATACATCATTAGTTTTTGATGTAGTGATCCATGATTCATTGTTTTTGTATCGAATTTCCCTGATGGCTAATGATGATGAATATTTTTTCATGTGTCTGTTAGCCATTTGTATGTCTTCTTTGGAGAAGTGTCTGTTCATGTCTTCTGCCCATTTTTTTGATTTGATTATTTGTTTTTTGGTGTTGAGTTTGAGAAGTTCTTTATAGATCTTGGAAATCAGCCCTTTGTCTGTAGTGTCATTTGCAAATATCTTCTCCCATTCTGTGGGTTGCCTCTTTGTTTTGTTGACTGTTTCCTTTGCTGTGCAGAAGCTTTGCACTTTTCTGAGATTCAGTTTCCTCGCTTGAAAATTAAATATTTGTTTAATCTGAAGATTATTAAACTATTAAAATGAGATATACATGTAAGGATATAATATAGTTCCTCTTGCAATTTGATTAGTAAAGAGGAGCTTTTATTATGTCGATGCCCATATTTTAGTCTTCACACTAGATTAATATTTTCCTTCAGCCCAAGGGTTATATCTTATTCATCTTTTTAATCATATAAACATGAACCTCAATATCTTACATAGAAAATGCTCAATAAATACTTACTAAATAAATGAATATATAAATGTCATTTTTAATACATACATAAAGGTTCATACAATTGGTGCCATTTTAATATGTAGACAATATGATAGGCAGGTTTACCCTTGGGTTTTACTACATTATCCTATGCTAATCCATTTGCCAGAAACTATAGCTAAGCTACATGAAACTGACCACTTTTGCAGATAAAAAGGTTTAAAACCAGCAACTTCATATGGCTCAGCCTAATGCCCTGGAGTAGTTATCTACAGCTGTTCTTTCTTGGCTTATATTAATTTTTATTTTCGTGCTCTTTAGGCAACATCTGCTTAGGGGCTTTAACTTTTAAGAATCTTACACTTCTTATAGCAGTTAGCTTCATAAGTCTTTCACCATAAATAAAGAAATTTTTCCAGGATTACATCCTGTAAACTCACATACCGTTGGAGGAAGAACCAGAGATTTAAATCAGAATGGAATTTCAGCTCTGGTGCAGATACTAACTAGTTGTGCAATGAAGTTACAAGTTAGTTTACCTTTCTGAGTTTGATTTTCCTCCTCTCAAAGTAAAATGGCTTAAGCTGCAAAGATTATTCCTGAATCTTCTTTCAGTCATAAATTTCTTTAAACCTAAACATGAAGCATTGATTATTGTACACATACTTTATTGAGTCTATTTTTAATAAAACCCGGTGTAAGGTACTGATGATGCACATAAGACTATGTCAGTAATTTGGTGTTAGGCTAAGTGTGTAACAGAATGGTGTAATTAAAGGAGGATGGATAGAGTCTGAAATCTATCTTTATGACTTATTTGTTGAATTCCCATAAGGAAAGCACATAAAATCTCTTTATTCTCCTACTCTATAAAATAAGAATAACAATAATAGCTATTTTAGGTAGAGGATGATAATGAGTATCAAAATTGGTAATGTTTGTGAGAGGTCTTCAAAAGGTCTAAAATAGGACTTTGCAGGTTTGGTTATATCACAGGTCAGTAAGAGATAAAGAAACAAAAATTTAGGAAATTACATGGTGGTTTATTTATTTACCTTTTAAGATACTTCTAATTTTATAACAATTTGAGATTTATAAAAAATTGTGAATATAGTACAGAAAGTTTCCATAATATTCCCCAGCCAGTTTTCCCTATTATAAGCACCTTACATTAGAATGGCACATTTGTTACAGTTAATGAATCAATATTAATAAATTATTGCCAGCTAAAAAGTCCATACATTTTTAGATTTCCCTAGTTTTTATTGAATGTCTTTTTTGTGATCCTGGATCCCATTCATGATACCACATTACATTTTCTCATCATGTCTCTCTAAGCTCTTCTTGACTCTGACAGTTTCTTAGGCTTTCCTTTGTTTTTGGTGACACTGATAGTTTTGAGGTTTACTTGTATTTTCTAGCATATCCATCAGTTGAAATCTGTCTGATTTTTTTTTTTTTATGATTAGACTGGGCAACTTTTTCAGTGGATTCCTGTGTTCCTTTGACATACACATATACTCACGTAGTTGGCTTTTTATTTTTGTTTTGAGCACTCGCTACCTTCTGGCATTACAAGATATTCCAGGTTCACCTTGTATGTTTCCTGCCTCAGTTCTAGAATCAGCAATTTCTCCATGGGCCTCTGGCTTTCTTTATTGGGAAATGGTATTACAAAACAAGATCTAGGTGTTAAGTGTACCTCTGCTATTGGGGTGTCATTGCTTTTAGCCCTCCTAACTGACATAGCGTGGAAATAAGTGTGTGTCTTTTACACATATATATGTATATAATAATTTATATATGTATCTATAGATATTCATATACAGAATCCTGTGTATCTATATGAACCCAAGCATGAATTCCTACTCATGTCTCCAATTCTAATCTATTACTACATGGATCATTCTAGTCTTTTCCTTTGCTTATCTGTAAATTCCCACTCCTACAGTAAGGACCCTGGCTATCACCATTCGGCATCTATTTACTTAGCTGTTTAATTCAGTATTCATGTGTAGTGCTATTGTTGATCCATTTCTGTAGGATCAGTGAGAGTATAGTTTCTCTCTCTCTTTTTTTT
>NW_027793281.1:8404-13737 GCF_054177405.1 Leptonychotes weddellii | reverse complement strand
GGCTGGCCAGGCCTGGGGTTATAGACTCACTTCTAGAGGCAGGGGGTATCAGCCCCTAAACTACATGGGCTGAGAGTGGAGAAGAGATGGGTCCCCCAAAAGAAAATGCAGGGAAATGGCTGCCGTGTTAGCTCCTATGTCCTGTGGGAAGTCCGAATCCCCTCACTGTGGCTTTAACTTCTATTTCCTTGACAGCTCAGGATGGCTTGAAGTGAGGCTTACGAAGGTATAACTTACACAGAGTATAGGTAACCCTCTTTCCTGGATAGTTCTATGAGTTTTGACAAATACACACGGTTGTGTAACCACCATAGCAATCAAGACAGAGAACCAATTTCGGGGGGTTTCCATCACCCCCCAAAATTCTCTACCCCACACCACACAAAAAGCTCAGTTCCAGATGGAGCACATAATTAAAAGTAAAAACCAACACTTTATCATTTTTTTTAAAGATTTTATTTATTTATTTGAGAGAGAGAATGAGAGAGAGCACATGAGAGGGGGGAGGGTCAGAGGGAGAAGCAGACTCCCTGCTGAGCAGGGAGCCCGATGCGGGACTCGATCCCGGGACTCCAGGATCATGACCTGAGCTGAAGGCAGTTGCTCAACCAACTGAGCCACCCAGGTGCCCCACTTTTTCATTTTTTAAGAAAAATTAATAGAACTTACAGGGGAAGAGTTCTTAAACAGGACCTAGTAATGCTAAATATGACCCCCCAAAATGAATAAATTCAACTACAGTGGAATGAATGAGGTATTTATGGACAGAAAACCGAAGCTCTGCTCCAAATAAAGATGAACAAGACATGGCAGTTCTGGGCCAGATGGGATCTTGGACTGGACCTATGCTGGAGGGAAAAGCGCTGTAAAGGACATCACTGGGACAGCTGACAAAGTTGGTGCATGGACTGTCGATTGGATAAAATTATTTACATCAATATTAAATTTCCTGAATTTTATTACCATACTATGGTTTCATGGAAGAATGTGCTTAGGAGATACGCACTGAAAAGTTAAGAGAAAAGGGGCACAGGGTATGCAACCTGCTCTCAAATGGTTCAGAAAAAAGAAATAACGTGTGCATGCTGTGGGGAAATATAATTAGAAACAAAGTCTTCACCCAACCTGGAAAATCCCTCCACAAGGGAGGAGAGAAAGAAAACAGCTCTATTATTTAACAAGCATTAAAATGGAATGTCATGCACGTCGTGGGCAGTCCGCTAAGAGATTGCAAAGATAGAAGGAAATCTCACCTTCTTCTATAGCCAAGTGGATTCTGTCCATTGCATACATGTTTCCTGATAAACAATAACTAGTTCTTGAGTAAGGGGACTTGACAGCGCCATCTGTCACAGATAGTTCGTCCTAGATTCACCTAGTAATTTGGGTGGCCATCTGTGTTAGCTAATTGGCTTTATGCAGAGGAAAAACAAATCTTTCATATCTTTACGACAGGAGTTGGTTCTGCAGCTAAGCACGAGGTGTGCAGCAAAGTTAGGCTTCTACCTTCCCGCAGAAACTGGAAGACAAGAGGTGCTCTCTCCCTTGATGTTTACATTTCAAAGAGGTATCTCCCAGGTCCTTGAGAAAGACCTTTCCTGGTTAGAAAGCTGGCAAGAGGCATATTTTGCTTCTAAAAAAACTCACATGCTTGGGGCGCCTGGGTGGCTCAGTCGTTAAGCGTCTGCCTTCGGCTCAGGTCATGATCCCAGGGTCCTGGGATGGAGTCCCACATCGGGCTCCCTGTTCTGCAGGAAGCCTGCTTCTCCCTCTCCCACTCCCCCTGCTTGTGTTCCTGCTCTCGCTATGTCTCTCTCTGTCAAATAAATAAATAAAATCTTTAAAAAAAAAAAAAAAAAAGATGGGAGAGAAGCCTCTTCCCTCGTTGTCAACTGGGAGAATGAAGCTTCTTATTTTTAATTTGTACTTGTCCTTAAAATATACATACAAAGAGAAAGAGAGAAACAATAAGAAAAGAATGTGATAAAAATTTAAAAATCAGTGGATCTGAGGGAAAAAAATGTATAGGAGTTCTCCATGTTGTTTTTGCAAACTTTCCATAAATGTGAAATTATGTCAGTGTAGAAGTTCACAAATAAGTAAAACATAGTAGAAACACACTGGGAGCAGAAGAAAGCCTGGTGGGATTTCAGTTTTCCCTGTTTTTTTGTTTTTTAGATTTATTTATTTATTGAGAGAGCGAGCTGGGGGGTGGGGTGGGGGAGGGAGAGGGAGAGAGAAACTCAAGCAGACTCCGCACTGAGCACGGAACTCGACGTGGGGCTCGATCCCACGACCCTGAGATCGGGACCCTGAGATCAGGACGCGTGAGCTGAAACCGAGAGTTGCACACTCAGCTGCCTGCCTCACCCAGGCACCCCTCAGTTTTCCATTTGAGGCACAGTTGCATTAGTAGTCTCTTTTAGGGTTTTTGTGCAAGTTACAGGTGACTTGTGATTATGAGTTGAGCTCAGCTAAATCTCTAAGGACAGGACATCGGAGGATCTGATAAATGTGAGGCTCTGCAAACGTGGCTCTCTTTGTTGCTCAGCCCCACACAAACACTGAATAAGACCATTTGAGCAAAACCCCTTAATGACTTCTTTAAGGCCTATGACTGCTCCTTGCCCAGAGATGTTCATCATCCCGGTTGCGGTTATGGTTGGAAGAGGAAATTCGAATATCTGTCCTCAGTGTCTGGTCATAGAGATGACTGGTTCCTTCTTTTCTAGGGGCAAGGAAGCAAACTGAGCCCAAGCTGGTCTGAAGGCCAGTTTGTCCCCCAAAAATCTAATTGAAGGGTGTGGGGCAGAGGAAGACTTGGCATCAGTGGAAATCAGGGCTTTCAGGTTGCAAGTAACAGAATCTAGCTGGACTTAGCTGACACAGAAAGAGGAAGTTGTTTTAAAGATATAGCAATGTCTACAAAAATCCACGGAGAGGCCGTTGGGCATCAGAGATTGGGAAATCTTAACAACTGATGAAACTTGGTCCTAGGAAGGTAGGGGTCATTAACAAGATATGTTAAGCTGGAAAAAATCATTGTGTACTCATGACTTTAAGAAAGACAGATCTTCAGCTCTGTCATTATGAAAAATGGCTCACCAGCAGCCCTCCTGGGCCTCCCTGAGATACAGTTGTTCCTCCCTAACACTGCTTTTTAGTACAACTAGCTCCAGGACACTGTGGAAGGTACTGGATTCTGTGTTTTGGGTCAGTAAAACCCTGTGTAAGCCTGGAACATATCTTTGAGGCTAGAAAGCTGAGACATTTTCAGAGATGCCATGGGCAGTGCTGAGAGTCCAAAGGGGGGCTCCCCACTAGCCCCATGGTAAAGGGTGAGCATCACGAAAATAATTTTGCGTGCTGGGCATTTCCCATCTGCCCCTTCAGACCCAGTCTCCACTTTTCTCCACCCTGCTCTGGCCTCACAGGCTAGGTCAGCAAGCAGGCTTGCCCTCTCCTGCCCACTGGGTTTGGCCAGTGGGGAGTGGGGTGAGAGGATGAGGGAAAGGAGAAGAGAGAAGTCAGGGTATTTATCCTGTGAACTGGCAGGCTGAGCTCTTCAACCAACATCACTGTGCCTGTGGGGCGGCCTGTCCCCTCGTCTCTAGGCCCTAATTATTGCTGGCTTCCTCTTGACTTCGGGACCTAGGAGTGGTACAGAGCACCCCATTACTGACTCCAGGGTGTCTGATTCCCCTTCACCCTGTCCACATCTTTGTAAATAATCCTGTTTTTATTTATTTATTTTTAAGATTTTATTTATTTATCTGTCAGAGAACGAGAGAGAGAGAGCACACAGCAGGGAGAATGGCAGGTGGAGGGAGAAGCAGGCTCCCCGCTGAGCAGGGAGCCCGATGCGGGACTCGATCCAAGGAACCTGGGATCATGACCTGAGCCGAAGGCAGACACCTAACTGACTGAGCCACCCAGACATCCCAATAATCCTGTTTTTAAACTCTCCTCAAATTACCCACTTTGAGTGTACTTTTTATCCTGCCAAGACACTACCCAACACATTGTGGTTAACTGAAATCCATTGAGTTGGTGAAAAGCCATGACTTCATTATGCAACTCAAAAGAAAAAGATAAGCGTGGATTGGTGTAGACACTGCTGGTCCCCTGGCAGCCACCCCTCCTCCCCCGTCTTCCTTGCCAGCAGAGTCCTGATCTGTTCAGGTGATCACACTGCCCATGAGAGCCAGGGAAGGGGGACGCTATCCCCAGCTCCAGGGGGAAAGCCTTATGAATCCAAATGAGCCGTGATGGTCCCATTCCTCTCACCAACGATGGGCTAAGGGCAGGCGTGCAAGCTAATTCCAGAATGCCAGGGAGTAACAGCCAAACCCCAAATGTGGAGAATGTCTTAGCCATGGTGAAAGTTTATTCCTTACTCGTATGCAACATATGACAGGTGTTCCTGATGAATGAGGAATTGTCCTCCCAACTCTGATTCAAGACCCAGGCTCCTCTCACCATCTTCCAGAGTGGCCTCTGGAACCATTATGCAAACCTACATCAAGCCTAGAGACCCCGGGTAGAAGGCACAAAAGATGATGCACAGCAAGTTTTCAAGCCAGGCATGGAAGACATGAGCATCCCTTCTCTAAATCCCTTTGACTAAAACCCAGTCACATGGCCACACCCAACTGGGAGAGAGCCCGGGATATGTCATCTAGCTCTGTGCCCAGGAAATCAGTGTGGTCCAGGCTCTGGCACAGAGAGAAGTCCGCTAGGAGACCTCTGAAGGGCTCATCCCTGCTTAGAAGATGCAACCTTCTTCCCTCTGGGGATATTGTCCACTCTGGACTTGACACTTACACATGGAATGCTCTTAGTAACATAAGGTTGATTTGAGGGGAAAGGGCAATGTGGAAAATAAAAAAAAAACAAACCAACCCACAAGTTAGATTAAAATACGAAACTATATATGTTGCAAGAACTATTAAGAAATGGGTTTAAAAAAAAAAAGAAAATGGGTTATTTTATTTACCCAAGGGATACAAACATAGTGATTCAAAGGGACACCTGCATCCCAATGTTTATAGGCGCAATGTCCACAATAGCCAAACTATGGAAAGAGCCCAGATGTCCATCAACAGATGAATGGATAAAGATGTGGTGTATATACACAATGGAATATTACTCAGCCATCAAAAAGAATGAAATCTGGGCACCTGGGTGGCTCAGTTGGTTAAGCGACTGCCTTCGGCTCAGGTCATGATCCTGGAGTCCCGGGATCGAGTCCCGCATCGGGCTCCCTGCTCAGCAGGGAGTCTGCTTCTCCTTCTGACCCTCCCCCTTCTCATGCTCTCTCTCTATCTCATTCT
>NW_027793281.1:0-8304 GCF_054177405.1 Leptonychotes weddellii | reverse complement strand
CATGAGACTCTTAACTCTAGGAAACTGAGGGTTTGGGGTTAGGGGGAGGGGTTGGGGGTGGGATAACTGGGAGGAGGGCACATGATGTAATGAGCATGGGGTGTTGTATGCAATGGATGAATCCCTGAACTCTACCTCTGAAACTAATAATACACTATATGTTAATTGAATTTAAATAAAATAAAAAAATTTTTTAAAGAAATGGGTTATTTAATGTCTTTAAAAGAAAGACATTTAAATTTTTTATTTTGCTTAAAGTAAGTATAAATGATAACATTTGGCTAGCTAAAACATTTTAAAGGGAGTTGAATCACTGAAAAAGTAAGCAGTAGCTTTTCCGATGCTTTATTTGAGCTCTCCGGAACACAGTTGAGGCAGCATTTGGGGCTTGGAAGTTTTACGTAGCTCTAAGCTTTATGTCTCAAGTCTGGCTTTCTGTCTTTCATAGGATGATTCTGAGATTCCATTTACTGAAGAGGATTATCGAAGAAGAAAACACCATCCAAATTTTCTGGACCACATAAATGCCGAAAAAATGGTTCTCAAATTTGGAAAAAACGTAAGTCTGGAGTAGTAAAGCATCTAGAGTAAGAGAAGTCCTTTCTGAGGCAGCTCTCGGTGCTCATGGCCAGGGCTGGGCCATTGCACGTGTATCTCAACTCCTTACACGTCTCTGTGTCTAGTTTCCTTGTCCTCACGCCCACAGATCTCTGAGCTTCAGGCTCACCCCAGGATGCGCTGTCCGGTGTTGGTCCAGCCCACTAAGTTGACAGCCTTGTGTTAGGTCCCCAGGAGAGCTCAAGCCCTCACCCACTAAGGTGTGGGTCCAAAGAGTCCCTTAGCCCAGAAGAGGCAAATAACTCAGAGTCAGAGTGGGGAGGAGGGAGAGCTGCTTTTCCCCTTTTTCCAGAATCTCCCTCACCTGCTTCTTACAGCGGAAAAGTGCGTATTAACCTTACCTTACAGATCCAGAGAAGAGGCCTTCCAGAAGTTAAATGCACTGTCCTGAGCACTTCTTGGCCCTGTCTGATCCACTCCGTACAACAACAGTGTCATATACATACATAATTATCCCCATTTCACAGATGCGGGCGCTGTGGGAAAGAGGTGCCAAGTGGTAGAGCTGTGGTTCAGCCTCAGACCCATCAGACCGCAGAGACGGCGGGGTTTATTTTTATTTTATTTTTTTCTTGATTCCAAAGCTCCATCATTCACGGGCAAGGTCCAGATCAACCTGTTACTAAGATATACCTACCACTGAGAAACTCTTGTAAACACGAACAGCTTCTTAGCCCTCTGCTGCAGCAGAATTTATCTTTTTGATACATAGATATTGTAAAACCATTGTATTTCCTATCTTTTGTCAAAATAGATAATAGGAATGCCCTGGTGATGAGTGAGTTTACTAAGAATTATTGAGGGTTTCCTCACTAAGTGCCAGGCCCTGCGCTAAATGCTTTACTTATGGTAGTTCATGTAATCCTCGTGTATCTCCTAGATATCCCTCAAAATTCTGTGAATCAAGGGCTATTATCATCATCCTCATTTAACTTATGTAGAACCCCCAAACCTCTAAAGGTTCCATCCACCACGTTTTTCCCATGAGCAGAGAACCCACAGTAGTGATATGTAATCATAGCTCTAACGTGACACCTAGTGGTCTCAGAGGATATTATGATAGGAACATTGTCTCCTATTTTTTAATAAAACAAAAACAATTTTTTTTTTAACTCTGGCAATACAAACACTGCAAGTATAAAATATTTAAGGTTTGTTTTTTTAAGATTTTATTTATTTATTTGGCAGAGAGACACAGCGAGAGAGGGAACACAAGCAGGGGGAGGGGGAGAGGGAGAAGCAGGCCTCCCGCTGAGCATTTAAAGGAAATAACACCGGGATTTGGAGTTCTAGCCCCTTTTCTACCCATTAATTTATGACCTTTGCTAAGTCATTAAAGTTTTGGAGTTAAATGAGTACAGGCACTAGACTAGACAGGTCTAAATTTCTTCCAATTCCAAATCTTGTGAGTATATTATTTTATTAAGCATTGAGCATTGCCCCAGATAGAGAATCCATGATTTTTTGATAATTTATGTTCAATTATCTAGATGATCAAACACACACAAATAATTTATGTGATAGTCTAAAGTGGAGAAATCTTACCATTTTAATGTTTTCTTATAAAAACATTAAATTTGTCTCATGCTCTAAATAATACAAATCAAAACTTTATTTTAAAAATACATTATTCTGGGGGCATCTGGGTGGCTCAGTCAGTCGGACCCTTGATCTCAGCTCAGGTCTTGATCTCAGGGTTTTGAGTTCAAGCCCCAAATTGGTGGGGTCTTTGGCTTTAGAATCAAGGTAATGCTGGCTTCGTAGAATGAGTTTGGAAGTTTTCCTTCCATTTCTAATTTTTGGAACAGTTTGAGAAGACTTAATATTATCTCTTCTTTAAATGTTTGGTAAAATTCCCCTAGGAAGCCATCTGGCCCTGGACTTTTGTTTGTTGGGAGATTTTTGATTACTGATTCAATTTCTTTGCTGGTTATGGGTCTGTTCAAATTTTCTATTTCTTCCTGTTTCAGTTTTGGTAGTTTGTATGTTTCTAGGAATTTATCCATTTCTTCCAGAGTGCCCAGTTTGTTGGCATATAATTTTTCATAATATTCTCTTATAATTGTATTTCCGTGATGTTGGTT
Source organism: Leptonychotes weddellii (assembly GCF_054177405.1). Taxonomy (NCBI): domain Eukaryota; kingdom Metazoa; phylum Chordata; class Mammalia; order Carnivora; family Phocidae; genus Leptonychotes; species Leptonychotes weddellii. The sequence goes on along the minus strand of NW_027793281.1, from coordinate 5,602 downwards.
GTGATCTCTCCTCTTTCATTCATGCTTTTATTTGTTTGGGACCTTTTTCTTTTCTTTTTGATAAGTCTGGCTGGGGGTTATCCATTTTATTAATTCTTTCAAAGAACAAGCTCTTAGTTTCATTGATCTGTTCTACTAGTTTTGTTTCTGTATCATTTATTTCTGCTCTAGTTTTTATTATTTCCCTTCTTATGCTGGCTTTAGGCTTCATTCGCAGTTCCTTTTCTAGCTCCTTGAGGTATAAGGTTAGGTGTGTATTTGAGACTTTTTTTTTTTGCTTTTTGAGATAGGCCTGTATTGCTATATACTTCCCTCTTAGGACTGCCTTTGCTACATTCCAAAGATTTTGGACTGTTGTGTTTTCATTTTCATTTGCTTCCATGTATTTTTTTTTATTTCTTTTTTGATTTCCTGGTTAACCCATTCATTCTTTAGTATGATGTTCTTTAACCTCCATGTATTTGTATTCTTTCCAAATTTATTCTTGTGGTTGACTTCAGATTTCATAGCCTCATGGTCTGAAAATATGCATGGTATGATCTCAATCTTTTCATACTGGTTGAGGGCTGATTTGTGACCCAGGAACATTCTGGAGAATGTTCCATGTGCACTCAAAAAGAATGTGTATTCTGTTGCATTTAGGATGAAATGCTCTGGCTATATCTATTAAGTCCATCTGGTCCAGTGTGTCATTCAAAGCCATTGTTTCCTTGTTGATTTTCTGCCTACATGATCTGTCTATTGCTATAAGTGGGATGTTAAAGACCCCTACTATTATGGTATGATTATCAATGAGTTTCTTTATTTGTTATTAATTGATTTATATATTTGGTGGCTCTCAAGTTGGGGGCATAAATATTTACAATTTTTAGATCTTCCTGTTGGATAGACCCCTTAGTTATGATATAGTGCCCTTTTTCATCTCTTGTTACAGTCTTTGGTTTAAAAATCTAGTTTGGGGGCGCCTGGGTGGCTCAGTCATTAAGCGTCTGCCTTCGGCTCAGGTCATGATCCCAGGGTCCTGGGATCGAGCCCCGCATTGAGCCCCGCATCGAGCCCCGCATCAGGCTCCCTGCTCTGCAGGAAGCCTGCTTCTCCCTCTCCCACTCCCCCTGCTTGTGTTCCCTCTCTTGCTGTGTCTCTCTCTGTCAAATAAAATCTTTAAAAAAAATAAAATAAAATAAAAATAAAAAAAGTAAAAATCTAGTTTGTCTGTCATGGAACACTACATCAAAAACTAATGATGTACTGTATGGTGACTAACAGAACATAATTTAAAAAAAAGAAAGTAAAAAATAAATAAATAAATAAATAATAAAATCTAGTTTGTCTGATGTAAGTATGACTACTCAGGCTTTCTTTTGATGTCCATTAACATGATAGATGGTTTTCCACCCCCTCACTTTCAACCTGGATGTGTCTTTAGGTCCAAAATGAGTTTCTTATAAGCAGCATATAGATGGGTCTTGGGTTTTTTTTATCATTCTGATACCCTGTGTCTTTTGGTTAGAGCATTTAGTCCATTTATAGTTAGAGTAATTATTGATAGATAAGCATTGACTGCCGTTGTATTACCTGTAACGTCGCTGTTTCTGAAGATTTTTCTCTGTTCCTTTCTTTGTTGCTTTTGGTCTTTCTCTTCCACTCAAAGGGTCCCTTTAATATTTCTTGCAGGGCTGGTTTAGTGGTCATGAACTCCTTCAGTTTTTGTTTGTCTGGAAAACTCTTTATCTCTCTTTCTATTCTGAATGACAGCCTTGCTGGATAAAGTATTCTTGGCTGCATATTTTTCTCCTTCAGCACGTTGAATATATCCTCCCACTCTCTTCTGGCCTGCCAGGTTTCTGTGGAGAGATCTACTGCTAACCTGATTTGTCTCCCCTTGTAGGTTAGGGATTTCTTTTCCCTTGCTGCTTTCAGGATTCCTTCCTTTAAAGATTAATTGGTTGATTGATTTAAGAGAGAGAGAACACAGAAGGAGAGGGAGAAGCAGACTCCCCGCTGAGCAAGGAGCCCAATGCGGGGCTTGATCTTAGGACGCTGGGACCATGACCTGAGCCAAAGGCAGATGCTTAACCAAATGAGCCACCCAGGTGCCCCAGGATTCTTTCCTTACCTTTATATTTTGCAGACTTTACTAGGATATGTCTTGGTGTTGGCCAGCTTTTGTTGAATTTGATGGGAGTTCTCTGTGCCTCCTGGATTTAGATGTCTGTGTCCTTCCTCAGACTAGGGAAGTTTTCAGCTATAATTTGCTCAAACAAACCTTCTGTCCCTTTTTCTGTCTCTTCATCTTCTGGGACTCCTATGATACGAATGTTATTACACTTTATGCAGTTGCTGAGTTCCCTAAGTCTACATTCATGATCCAGTACTTTTCTTTCCCTCTTCTTCTCAGCTTCATGACTTTCCATACATTTTATCTTCTGTATCACTGATTCATTCCTCTGCTTCTTCCATCCTTGTTGTCATTTCATCTAGTTGGTTTTGCATCTTTTTTTTTTTAAGATTTTATTTATTTATTTATTTGACAGAGAGAGAGCACAAGCAGGGGGAGTGGCAGAGGGAGGGACAGGGAGAAGCAGGAGCAGGGAGCCCGATGCGGGGTTCGATCCCAGGACCCTGGGATCATGACCTGAGCTGAAGGCAGACGCTTAACTGACTGAGCCACCCAGGCGCCCCTCGGTTTTGCATCTTGGTTACAGCATTTTTTTTTTTTTAACCTGACTAGTTTTTAGTTCTTTTATCTCTGCAGTGTCTTCTATGTTTTTCTCAAGCCCAGCTAGTATCCTTAGAATCGTTATTTTCAATTCTGGCTCAGGCATATTACTTATATCTGTTTTGATTAGATCCCTGGCCATGACCTCTTCATGTCCTTTCTTTTGGGGTGAATTCCTCTGTCTTGTCATTTTGTCTAGGTCACTGTTTGAGTGTGTGTGTGTGTGTGTGTGTGTTAGGAAAGCCTGTTATATTTCCTGCTCCTCAGAGTAATGGCTATATTAAGAAGAGGTCCTAGGGCGCCTGGGTGGCTCAGTTGGTTAAGTGACTGCCTTCGGCTCAGGTCATGATCCTGGAGTCCCTGGATCGAGTCCCGCATCGGGCTCCCTGCTCGGCAGGGAGTCTGCTTTTCCCTCTGACCCTCCCCCCTCTCATGTGCTCACTCCCTCTCATTCTCTCTCTCTCAAATAAATAAATAAAATCTTTAAAAAAAAAAAAAAAAAGAAGAAGAGGTCCTATACTGTCCAGGGCCTGGTGCTTCAGCAAGTGTTTCAGGGCGTGCACTTTGTTGTTGTGTTTTTGCTGCTCCTTACCTCTAGTCGGTCCTCTGAAGAGTTTCTCCTGCAGTGGGGAGTGTTTGAACCTTGTCCACAGTGTGGTAAGTTTTAACTAGGTGTTTTGGTTTGCTTGTTAAGAGGCTAGATCCTCTTTTCCATAGAGCTGAATCTTTGCAGCACTCTATGATCAGTAAACTTGGTGTGAGCAAGGGGTTTGTGCTGGTCCTCTCAGGAAGTGGCCTGCTGCTCTGGTTCTCAGGCTGACTTGCCCTGGTAAAGATGCACCTGCAGAGTGCAGGGGGTGGGGCTTGGCTTAATTGGCTCCAGCCTCCACTGGGGGGCACTGCATTGCTCAATGAAGTCTGTCCACGCAGGGAGAAAAATGGCATCACCCCTCTCTCTCATCCCCGAATAGCGGAGGTCCCACCCACCACTGTTCAGGAAGCCCCCACAGAATAATGAACCATCTCCCCTCTTGTGTCCCTAGCTTCCATCAGATCCCTGCCTTCACCCTGTGTCCAAGCTGTCTGCCCGCTAGGCAGCACAGTACTCCTGTGTTTTATCGCAGGTTCACAGCTGAGTTTCAAAACTCCAAACCTGAGGCACCTGGCACACGTGCACCTTTGCTGATCCTCCGGGGGGAGGGGCTCCCCGCGTTGTGGCTGGTGCTGGTTTGTCCCAGGAAAGCAGTCACACAACCGTGCGGCAGTTTGGGGTTTATAGTAAAGTGCGGTACAAAGCCAGCACCAAGGTAGACTGCGCTCAGCAGGTGTCTCTGTTCCTATGCTAATGAACAAGGAGGCACACTGGTGCCTGCCAGCTCTTTTGTCCCTGCAGAGGCTGTGCAACCACTAACATTCCCCAGGGCACTCCGAGAAGGGGACCACTGTCTCCCAGTGCGACCCAGGGGATCCTCAGATCCCACCGCCCACTCCCTCCTTCCACGCAGGAGCACGGTTGTGCCCCCCAGGTCCCACCCAGCAGTAGCACAGACTTCTAAAACTTCCGACTTTGGGCTCCACTGCTTGTAAAAACTTGCAGTCATCAGTTGCTCTAGTTTTCCCAGTCAGTGGTTTTGGGGAAGTGTTTCTCTTGTGCAATCCCCGGCATGCTGCTTTCTCTGTTTCTCTCTCTCTCCTCTCTCCGAGATCAAGGCTCCCTCCTTTCTGCAGCACCCGTGATTCTTCTCTCCCTGGAATCATGTCTCTGCACCTCCTACCTTCCATAATGTGGCTTCTTTTGTCTCTCTAGTTCCGCAGTTTGTTCTCTCAGCGTTCAGATTGAGTTCTTGGGTGTTTGGAATGATTTGATATTTATCTAGCTGTGTTGGAGGGATGGAAGCAAGCATAGGGTCCCCTTACGCCAGCTTAACTCCTCCTCTAGTGTCATCTTTTTTTTGTTCATTTTTCACCGAATTGCTTTTTGGTCAGAGGATGTGGTCTGGGCGGTGGCGATTCTGTAGTTTTTGGTGAGATGCTTTGCTCCGTAGTACACAGCCAGTGTTGTTTTTATTTTAAATTCCATATGGACTTGAGAAACCTGTGCGTTTCAAACCTGTGTGCAGTTGCCATATATGTCTACTTAGGTCAAGTTTCTTAATGGTGTTTTGCATGTCTTACTAGTTTGGGGTCTCCTGAATCTATCAATTACTAGGAAGGGGTATACTAAAAAATCTCCCACTATGGAGTAAATGTATCCATATCTCCTTGAAATTAAGTTAGATCTTTGCCTTGCTCATTTCAAGGCACAGTCCTGTAACCCCTTCACAGTGTGAGACATTGTTGGAATGAAGCTATAAAGTCATTTTTTTCTTAATAATTGGGAGCAGGACAATATTTCTAGCCAAGTCTGCAGCTTTCCAGACCATTCTCAGGTATTAATGGAGTCTTTTCTAGTCCTTACAAAGGCTCAGACAGGTTTAATACTAAAGTCATGAGTCTATCATCTGATTTTCAACTTCTCTCTGGCCAACTCAGCCTGACTCAGCCTCACATGAATGCAGGAGGGAGGGAGGCTAAGACGTGATCAACTCTCCTCCTTTCTCCACCTTAGTCAGCCCCCTTCTTTCCTGTTCTCTGTTCCTTGCTCTACCCCCTGCCTATTTTTTTTTTTTAAAGATTTTCTCTATCTATTTGTCAGAGACAGAGAGAGCACAAGCAGGGGGAGTGGGAGGCAGAGGGAGAAACAGGCTCCCTGCTGAGCAAGGAGCCCAGTGCGGGACCCCATCCCAGGACCCTGGGATCATGACCTGAGCCAAAGGCAGACACTTAACCGAATGAGCCACCCAGGCACCTCCCCCCCGCACCTGCCTATTCTTTTTTTTTTTT
>NW_027793280.1:0-285 GCF_054177405.1 Leptonychotes weddellii | reverse complement strand
CAATACAACTTAATTAAGGAGCTCCACTCGTCTTTGAGGCTTTGGAGTCGGATTTGTTTGGATGGAGAAACGTACTGAGATGGGCTTTTAAGGGAGAGAAAGAGGCTGATCGTATTCAGAAAAACTGCACCTAGGTGTCGTCTGGGTGAATATAGATTGACTTCCTGACTCTCCTTCTGGCATGATAAATCCTAGTTACCATTAACAGTTAATGGAATGGCGCTTACATTTTTTTCTTGAATTTGGAATCCTTCAGGGTAAGTGTTGCTGAACTTCTGATCACAA
>NW_027793279.1:0-285 GCF_054177405.1 Leptonychotes weddellii | reverse complement strand
TTAAAGTCTTCAGCACATATACTGATGTTTACAACCACTTAGAAAAATGTTTATTTTTTAACTTTTAACTTTGGAACTTTTTATTTTAAAATAATTCCAAACTTACTGAAAGTTGCAAGAACAGCATTCACTCTTTCCCTCATTCCTCATGGTGTGAGAGTGCATGTGTGCTGTTATCCATATATAAATATTAAAACATTATTGCTCTGAACTACTTGGGGGTAAGTTGCATGTATCATGCCCTGTAACCCTCCATACTTAAAGAATTTCTTAAGAACATTTCTT
>NW_027793278.1:0-285 GCF_054177405.1 Leptonychotes weddellii | reverse complement strand
AAAAAAAAAAAAAAAGGAAGAATAAAACCCCAAAATGATACATACATAAATGGTCACTTATAAATGAACTTGACAGGGCACCTGGGTGGCTCAGTCGGTTAAGCATCTGCCTTTGGCTCAAGTCATGATCCCAGCGTCCTGGGATTGAGCCCTGAATCGGGCTCCCTGCTCAGCCCGGAGCCAGCTTCTCCCTCGGCCTGCCACTCCCACTGCTTGTGCTTGCTCTCTCTCTGACAAACAAATAAAATCTTTAAAAAAGAAAAAAAAAAAAAGGAGCGCCTGGGT
>NW_027793277.1:0-285 GCF_054177405.1 Leptonychotes weddellii | reverse complement strand
TCTCCTTGGCCAAGTAAATTACCAAGTCAAACCCGATGTCAAGGAGAAGGGAGAGATGGTTTCCCATGGAGGGAGAATGAGAAAGTGAATATTTACTTAACAATCAACCAACTTAATCAACCAATGAACACAATCCACTCTTTGGTTCTCAAATAGTTTCTGTCTTCCCACATGCAGAATATGTTCATCCCATTACACTCTTAATCACAGTATCAGAGTCAAAATCCAGGACCACATCTGGTCGGAATGAAGGGTCAAAATCCAAAATCTACATGTGGTCTGCAT
>NW_027793276.1:0-285 GCF_054177405.1 Leptonychotes weddellii | reverse complement strand
ATTAGCCTCCAGGCTGACTCGGTTTGAAAGCTAAAATCAGAAGGCAGAAGGCAGTTGTCGCAACACCACCACCCCCCGCCCCCCGTTTCTGTCCACGTGCTTGCTGATGGCAAGCGGAGCCCGGTACCAGCTCAGAGTCCACGGGCTTGGCTGAGCGTGGATCAGACAGACCCTAAATCTGGCCCCCTTGGGAAGGGCTGGGGGCATGGACAGCCCGCGGTAGCCCATGACCTGGACAAGTCACGCCAGCTCACAGAGCTTCGGGTCCCTCATCGGCAGACTGTG
>NW_027793275.1:0-285 GCF_054177405.1 Leptonychotes weddellii | reverse complement strand
ACAAACAATGAATCATGGAACACTACATCTAAAACTAATGATGTAATGTATGGGGATTAACATAAGAATAAAAAAAATTTTTTTTTAATTTTAAAAAAAGATCCTGTTATATGTTTATTTAATCTATTTTCTAAATAGTTCTGTTTTCACTTAAAATTTTTAAGAAAGAGTAAAATATTCACGATTAAGTGAGGAGCCCCAGAAAGTAGAATTGAATTTTTACATATTGATCCCATTTTTGGAACAGTAGCTAAGATGGCAGGGGGTGGGGAGTGTTGAAATTGC
>NW_027793274.1:0-285 GCF_054177405.1 Leptonychotes weddellii | reverse complement strand
AAGCTCCAAACAAGGGTCACTTCCCCACTCAGGGTCTGCAGAGCTTGTCCAAGGCTACACAGCTACCTTTAAAAATTCTCAGACAACAACTGGGGTCTTCCAACCTCAAGCCTCACACACTTTCCGTGTCTCTGATCTATTTTAAAAGTAAACAAATTCTTTTTCATATGTCTTTTGGCCATTTGGATGTCTTCTTTGGAAAAATGTCTGTTCATGTCTTCTGCCCATTTCTTGATTGGATTCTTTGTTCTTTGGGTGTTGAGTTTGATGAGTTCTTTATAGATT
>NW_027793273.1:0-285 GCF_054177405.1 Leptonychotes weddellii | reverse complement strand
CCCTGAGACCTTTGGGGTAGGAATGGGGGTCAGGTGTGCCTTGCAGATTTATTTTAGTGGTCCCTGACCAGAACCTCCAGTATCAATAATTTTTTAAGAAGCCCCCAGAAGATTCTCATGTGAGCATGGCTGAGAACCTCTGGATAGCTTCAGAAGGAATCTCAGCCCAGCTCAGTGTGATGAGTCCTGATTACACACCATCTACTTGCTGGACTGGCAGGTCCAAGGTCCAAGCAGCAGTGAGGGAGGGGAGAGACAGGTTGCTCCCAGGGGGTTGAGGAGGGG
>NW_027793272.1:0-3216 GCF_054177405.1 Leptonychotes weddellii | reverse complement strand
GGTCTTCTATATCACTAATTCTCTCTTCTGCCTCATTTATCCTAGCACTTAGAGCCTCCTTTTTTGATTGTACCTCATTAATAGCTTTTTTGATATTGACTTGGTTAGATTTTAGTTCTTTTATTTCTCCAGAAATGGTTTCTCTAATATCTTCCCTGCATTTTAAAACCCAGCTAGTATCCTTAAAATCGTCATTCTGAACTCTAGTTCTGACATCTTACTAATGTCCGTATTGATTAGGTCCCTGGCAGTCGCTACTGCCTCTTGTTCCTTTTTTTGAGGTGATTTTTTCCATCTTGTCATTTTGTCCAGAGGAGACTAGATGAATGAGAGAACAAAATGCTAACAGGGTAACATCAACCCCAGAAAAATATACACTGAACAAATCAGAAGAGACCTGAAACCGGGGGAAAAGAAAGGGGAAGAAAGAAAAAAGAAAAAAAGGAAAAAGATTAGAGAAAAAACGTGATCAAATATGATCAGGCTGGTGCATAGATCAGTGCCACACATTAGATTTTGGGCATATTTTGGTCTGTTAGAAGAAAGTGCCTTCCAAAATTTTAAAGAAAGAAAAACATATGTGTACAAAAATAAGGGTAAATACAATGAAGGGATGGAATATGACTGTACAAATGAAAAGTATAAAAGATTTTCTAAAAGGAATTGATAAGAAGTTGGTTGAAAAAAGAAAGAAGAGGAATTAAAAAAAAAAGGGAGAGAATGTGATGAGGCAGGAGACTAGAATAAATCCATACACTAGAGATTTAGGGTATATTTTGGTCTGTTAGAAGAAACTGTATCCCAAATTTAAAAAAGATAACAACTTATATATATACACCAAAAATACGGTTAACTACTATGAAGGGATAGATTATGACTCTAAAAATGAAAAATAAAAAAGATTTTTAAAAAAGGGATTGATAAGATGTTGGTTGCAAAAGGGAAAAGAAAAATTCAAAAGAAAATAAGAAAAAGAGAAAAAAAGAAAATTAAAAAAATTAACTTTGAAAGACTAAAGAATCAGGGGAAAAAAAGCCATGAATTCTATTTGCTGTATTCCCCTAGCACTGGAGTTCTGCCATTCTCATTGATCGGTAAACTTGGTCTTGGCTGGCTGTTCTTGCTGATCTCCTGGGATAGGGGCCTGTTTGCCGTGGTCCTCAAATGTCTTTGCCGGAGGCGGAATTGCCCCGCCCTTGCAGGTCCGGGCTAAGTCATCTGCTTGGGTTTGCTCTCAGGAGCTTTTGTTCCCTGCAACCTTTCTGTATAGCTTTGGAGGATGAGAGTGAAAATGTCATCCCCCCAATCTCCATCCCGGAGGAGCCAAGAACTCGGAGCCCCACTCCTCCATGTGCCCCCAGAGAAAAGCAGGCAATCACTCTTTTCTCCCTGGTCTCCGGCTGCACTCTGTGCTCACCTGGCCTGTGACTGAGCATTTCTATCTCTGGCAAAGGCCCCTGTTTGGAGTCTCTAAACCCAGGAGATTCCTTTGTGCACTCCTGTGCCACTCCTTCTGGGGGAGGAAAGGGAGTCTCCCCAGATCTGCTGCTTGTTGTGTCCCTGCTGGAAGAGCAGTGGCCTGACTATGCCACATATCATGGTTTATGGCAACCCCGAGCTGAGAGTCCGCTCCTTGGCTTCGTGTGTGCAGCTGGCTTCCCTGCTCCAATATCTGGGAGCTCTGCTGCACTCAGGCACCCCCGGTCTTTCTGTGACCCCGACGGTCCTGAGACCACACTGTCCCAGTGAGGGTTCCACCCCCCACTAGCTACTGGAGCAAGTCCCTCAGAGGAGCAGATTTCTAAAAGTTCCAATTTTGTGCTCCACTGCTCTATCACTTGCCAGTAGCAGCTGACGGAGGCCCCCTCCCACGCCATCTATCTTCCCAAATATTGCCTTGGATTCACTTCTCTGCACATCCTACCTTCCAGAAAGTGGTCGCTTTTCTGTTCAGAGAGTTGCTGCTATTCTTTTCTTCGATCTCCTATTGAGTTCGCAGGTATTCAGAATGATTTGATCCATATCTCACTGAATTCCTGGGACCAGATGTAATTTAGGTCTCCTACTCCTCCGCCATCTTGCTCCTCCCCCTCCAGTTTTATCTTTTAACAGTGGTAAAACCAAAATGACATAGCTGAGCTCAAAAACCAGACAAACATTTCTAGAAGTTGGAAGTTGAGTAGTTAACAGGGCTATAGGGACTGGGCTGGAAATAGGTATCGTGGCCAGAATTGACATTCTGCCAGGAAAAGATGACTGAAAACAAGTCCTATTTGAGCAGAAAAGGTTGGGGTGAGGGGAGAGGGGCACTACACTGAGCCAAGCTTGTAGCTAGAAGTGCAAGGCTGTGGTGTCTGATTACTGTTGCTAGGACTTCTAGTACTATGTTGAACAATAGTGGCATGAGTGGGCATCCTTGATGTGTTCCTGATCTTAAGGGAAAGGCTCTCAACTTTTCCCCATTGAGGATGATATTTGCTGTGGGTTTTTCATAGATGGATTTTATGAACTTGAGGAATGTTCCCTCTATCCCTATTCTCTGAAGAGTTTCAATTAGGAAAGAATGCTGTATTTTGTCAAATGCCTTTTCTGCATCAATTGAGAGGACCATATGGTTCTTCTCTCTCCTCTTATTAATGTGTTCTATCACATTAATTGATTTGTGAATGTTGAACCATCCTTGCATCCCAGAGATAAATCCCACTTTGTTGTGGTGAAAGATCCTTTTAATGTATTGTTGGATCCTATTAGCTAGGATTTTGTTGAGAATTTTGGAATCCATATTCATCAGGGATATTGGTCTGAAATTCTCATTTTTGATGGGGTCTTTGCCTGGTTTGGGGATTGAGGTAATTCTGGCCTCATAGAATGAGTCTGGAAGCTTTCCTTCTGTTTCTATTTTGTGAAACAGCTTCAGGAGAATAGGTATTATTTCTTCTTTGAATGTTTGGTAGAATTCCCCAGGGAATCCATTAGGCCCTGGACTCTTTTTTTTGGAGCTCTTTGATCACTGTTTCAATCTCGTTACTGGTTATTGGCCTATTCAGGTTGTCAATTTCTTCCTGTTTCAGTCTTGGCAGTTTATAGGTTTCCTGGAAGGCATCCATTTCTTCCACATTGTTCAATTTATTGGCATATAGTTGTTGATAATAATTTCTAATAATTGTTTCTATTTCCTTGGTGTTAGTCGTGATCTCTCCCCTTTCATTCACAATT
>NW_027793271.1:0-285 GCF_054177405.1 Leptonychotes weddellii | reverse complement strand
CAATTCTTAAAATGAGTTGGTGTTAAGGATCTTAATTTTCTTTCTTAGAGGAACACTGCAGAGACAGACTTATTAATTTTTTACAAAAAGAAAAAAAAGTTGTACCTGGTATTTCTACCTGAAGCAATGAAAGAAATTTCAGTACAAAAATGGGTATCCAGCATAATGCATCAGTAAATACAATAAAGAAAAACCGTTTCGCAAGGATCATTTCTTTTTTAACTTGATTCCGTATTTCAGTTGCTGTTATGGCACTTTGATGAACGCTGTAAAACATGCTTCCAT
>NW_027793270.1:0-285 GCF_054177405.1 Leptonychotes weddellii | reverse complement strand
AAAATATAAGCATTTTCTTTTTTTTATTTTTATTTTTATTTATTTATGAAGTTCTTACTAAGTGCCAGGTTCTTCGCATGAATTATGTAATTTAACTGAATTATCATTGCACTAAACGATAAATTTAGCTGTTACTCCATTTTGAAGATGGGGGAACTGAGGCATTGCTCAGTGTGGGAGCCAGGCTTCGGCAGTGCACTCGGCATTGGCCCCAGGGCAGGCGGGCTCCGGAGCCCAGGCTCTAGCCCCACCCTCCTAGCCTTTTGTATGTGGAGGAACCCGGAG
>NW_027793269.1:0-285 GCF_054177405.1 Leptonychotes weddellii | reverse complement strand
ATCCAATCAAAAATCATGTCTTAAATATATCTCATTTCTCATTTAAAAATTCCAGAAAGAACATTAGCGATTATCATTTTGCAGCTGAAGAAAAAGAGGCCCAGAGTAGTTCATCAATGATCCAAGGTCACATACGCAGCTAGCAGATAAACCCATACTAAAAACTTTCCTCTAAGTGAACAGAGAAACATTTTTTTTTAATTTTTTTTTTTATTCTTATGTTAATCCCCATACATTACATCATTAGTTCTAGATGAAGTGTTCCATGATTCATTGTTCGTGCAC
>NW_027793268.1:0-285 GCF_054177405.1 Leptonychotes weddellii | reverse complement strand
CCCGATGCGGGGCTCGATCCCAGGACCCTGGGATCATGACCTGAGCTGAAGGCAGACGCGTAACGACTGAGCCACCCAGGCGCCCCAGCACAAGCTTTTTAGAGTAAGGTTCATAGGAACGTGTACTTGGAAGTCCAAGGTAGTGTTTTCCTGATTTTTAAGTCATTGATTCTGAAGGGGGGTGAAGGAGGGGAAAGAACTACCCAGATCTCCCAGGGCTTTTTCCCTGGAACAGTGAATCAGTGCAGCAAACGGACATACGCTCTGTGTCTCATCTTGTGGGAG
>NW_027793267.1:0-285 GCF_054177405.1 Leptonychotes weddellii | reverse complement strand
GTAACCCTCACATGACTTGGGAAAGTCACATCACTTATCTGAGCCTCTGTTTTCTTATATGCAAAATAGAAAGAATGGTTACCCTGACTACTTCACCGGGTTATCGTGAGGTGCTAACTTTAAATTGTAACTTCTAAATAAATGTGAGTTTGGGGACATTATTTTTTTTTAATTTTATTGTTATGTTAATCACCATACATTACATCATTAGTTTTTGATGTAGGGTTCCATGATTCATTGTTAGTTTGGGGACATTATTAACAACAACAACAACAACAACAACAA
>NW_027793266.1:0-285 GCF_054177405.1 Leptonychotes weddellii | reverse complement strand
GGGGGGCAGCTGGGTGGCTGAGTCAGTTAAGCGTCTGCTTTTGGCTCAGGTCATGATCTCAGGGTCCTGGGATCGAGTCCCACATCGGGCTACCCGCTCAGCAGTGAGTCTGCTTCTCCCCCCTCTCTGCCCCTCCCCGCCTTGTGCTCTCTCAGTCTGTCAAATAAATAAATGAAATCCTAAAAAAAAAAAAAAAAAAAAAGAATGATTATGTTGGGGAGTGCCTGGGAGGCTCAGTTGGTTAAGCATCTGACTCCTGATCTCAGCTCAGGTCTTGATCTCAGG
>NW_027793265.1:0-285 GCF_054177405.1 Leptonychotes weddellii | reverse complement strand
CACACTGGCCCTGGAATCGCCCAGACTCCGAGTCAAAGGCTTTGCAAACCTTGAGTTCCACAGGTAACTCCTAGAAAACTTCTAGAAACATGTCTCCACTTCCCAGAACCGCGGATTTGGCACAGCTCAGTTTTGGGAGGGTGAGGGCTGCCGCTGGGCAGAAGGGAGGCTGCACACGGGGATGGTTCTGGGCCCTGCTATTGGTCGATCCCCTTCTGATGGTGCCAGGAGCCCGGCCAGGGCTTCTCAGGGTGCAAGTATTCTAAAGACCTGGTCCCCGGCCCG
>NW_027793264.1:0-285 GCF_054177405.1 Leptonychotes weddellii | reverse complement strand
AACCCTCAGTTTGTTTCCTGAGATTAAGAATTCCTCATATCAGTGAGGTCATATGATACATGTCTTTCTCTGATTGACTTATTTCGCTCAGCATAATACCTTCCAGTTCCATCCACGTCATTGCAAATGGCAAGATTTCTATGTAATTCTTTTATCTATGTAATTCTTTTTCTATATAATTGTTTTTTCAAAATCTCCAGAAGAACTGTAATTTTTTCAATATAATAAAAATATTAAACAATATGTCAGGGTTTTTTTGTTAGAAATATTTGTCCTAGGGGGCGC
>NW_027793263.1:0-285 GCF_054177405.1 Leptonychotes weddellii | reverse complement strand
TAAGTAGCTTTATTGATCCCTTCTGTAAACGTGAACTGGAGATTATTGAGGAAGTGCATCATGGTGCCTAATATTTAGCTGGTGAGTGTTTCAGTAAAGCAGTTTGTCATTAATTAATGTATTATAAGCCCTATTACAAATAGACTGATAATAATACTGAGACCCTAATAATTTAATATCAATGCTATAAAGCTATTTAGAAGCCCATTGGCTATCAAAATTATAGCAAAGTAACGAATTAACTTATCACCCTGCTTTTATTACTACCCTATTCTTATTTTATCT
>NW_027793262.1:0-285 GCF_054177405.1 Leptonychotes weddellii | reverse complement strand
CCCCTCCAGAGATAATGATGTCACTCAAAACTGTGTTCTGGAATCGATCTGACCTCAGAAAGGGGCTGTACCTATTGACAAAATGACAGTTGGTAGTTTTAACAAAGCTGACTAGTGGCAGTTTTAGCAAATGGAATGGGAGTTGGTTTGTGGATGAATGTGCCAGGCAACTTTTATTTATTTATTTATTTATTTATTTTTATTCTTAAGTTAATCCCCATACATTACATCATTAGTTTTAGATGAAGTGTTCCATGATTCATTGTTTGTGCATAACACCCAGTG
>NW_027793261.1:0-3217 GCF_054177405.1 Leptonychotes weddellii | reverse complement strand
TGAGAGGCAACTTAAGAGAGAGAGAGACTCTGGAGCTAAACTGCCTCTATATGAATTTTGGCTCTACCACTTATAAGCTTTCTGACCTTGGGCAAGTTACTTGACTTCTTTTTTTTTTTTTTTTAAGATTTTATTTATTTATTTGACAGAGAGAGACACAGCAAGAGAGGGAACACAAACAGGGGGAGTGGGAGAGGGAGAAGCAGGCTTCCCGCTGAGCAGGGAGCCTGATGTGGGGCTCGATCCCAGGACCCTGGGATCATGACCTGAGCCGAAGGCAGATGCTTAACGACTGAGCCAGCCAGGCACCCCAGGGCTAGTTATTATTATTTCTGTTACATATGCAGTTAAGATTTTGAGTTCTTTGTGCTAAGTACTGTGTTAAGAACTTGTATACATTATTTTTTTAAATTACCACAACAATCTCACAAATGGTATACTTCCATTCTATAAATGAGGAAATTGCTTCTGCCGTGGGAGCCATTAAGAAGCAGCAGCTATGGCTCAGCGATCCTATGAACTTGGGCCTCAGCAAGGGCCGCAGGGTGACTAAGAACATGAGCAAGCCAAGGCACAGCTGCCATTGCGGGCACCTCCCCAAGCATACCAGGTTTGTGTGGGACATGATCCGAGAGGTGTGTGGCTTCACCCCATACAAGCATCGTGGCATGGAGTTTCTCAAGGTCTGCAAGGACAAGCATGCCCTCAAGTTCATCAAGAAAAGGGTGGGGACACACATCAGTGCCAAGAGGAAGAGAGGGGAGCTGAGCAACCTCCTGGGAGCCATGAGGAAAGTGGCAGCCAAGAAAGATTGAACCCCTCCCCTAGAGGGTTAATAGAGCTTTTTGGAACTTGAAAAAGAAAGGAAGGAAGGAAGGAAGAAGAAAGAAGAAAGAAAGAAAGAAAGAGGAAGGGAGGGAGGGAGAGAGGAAGGGAGAAAGAAAGAAAGAAAGAAAGAAAGAAAGAAAGAAAGAAAAGAAAGAAAGAAAGAAAGAAAGAAAGAAAGAAAAGAAAAGAAACTGAGGTCCAAAAATACTTAGTGTCTTGCCAGTAGGTAAATGGTATAGTTAGGATTTGAATTTCTAGCTGTGTAATTGATGAATAGAATATTATACCTACTTTTGATCCAGTATATAAAAAAATTTTAAAGATTATTATTTTTTAAGATTTTATTCTTTATTTGGGGGGGAGAGGGGGGAGGGGCAGAGGAGAGGGAGAGAATGTCAAGCAGACTCCATTGAGCGCAGAGCCCACAGAGGACTCAGATCCCACCATCCTGAGATCATGACCCCAGCCAAAACCAAGAGTGGGACACTCAACTGACTGAGCCACCCCAGCGCCTGAAAGATTATTTTTATTATTTTTACATATTTATACTAATTTATA
Organism: Leptonychotes weddellii; assembly: GCF_054177405.1. Taxonomy (NCBI): domain Eukaryota; kingdom Metazoa; phylum Chordata; class Mammalia; order Carnivora; family Phocidae; genus Leptonychotes; species Leptonychotes weddellii. Next base: position 1,831 of record NW_027793261.1, on the reverse strand, counting down.
CTGTATTTCTAGAATATGATTATGTATGTGTGTATGTACACACACACACACACTGCATATACACACACATACACACACAGTCTTATAGAGTTCAACCTGATTCAGTTTGTGTGGTAAGTATACAACTAGCTATATAAGAGGCTTAAGTTCCTACTTTCCCCCCTGGTATATATTTCCTAAATTGACAGCACTGTGCAAGTGCTAAGCTATAAGAAACAGTAAACTTATAAACTAAAAGAGCCAGCTATCTGCCATCTGCTTGGGTACTGAAAAATTGATTTATTCACATTCATGGTTACACATTTATTATTTAGTGCACATGGAGTTGTCATGCAAACTCTGTATCTGTAGCAGTATTAACAGATGTGTTATAAAGAAAGTAAGGGGGGCGCCTGGGTGGCTCAGTCGTTAAGCGTCTGCCTTCGGCTCAGGTCGTGATCCCAGGGTCCTGGGATTGAGCCCCACATTGGGCTCCCTGCTCCACAGGGAAGCCTGCTTCTCCCCTCCTTCTCCCCCTGCTTGTGTTCCCTCTCTCGCTATGTCTCTCTCTGTCAAATAAATAAAATCTTTAAAAAAAAAAAAAAAGAAAGTAAGGGGTAACTGTAGGAAACAAACTGAGGGTTGCTGGAGGGGAGGTGGGTGGGGGGATGGGGTAACTGGGTAATGGGTATTAAGGAGGGCTCTTAAAGAGCCAGGGTGTTACGTGCAACTGATGAATCTTAAACTCTACCTCTGAAACTAATAATACACTATATGTTAGTTAATTGATTTTTTAAAAAGATTTTATCTATTTATTAGAAGAGAGAGTGCGCACGAACGGAGGGAGGGGCAGAGGGAAAGGGAGAAGCAGACGCCCCACTGAGCAGGGAGCCCGATGGGGGGGCTTGATCCCAGGACCTGAGCCGAAGGCAGATGCTTAACTGACTGAGCCACCAGGTGCCCCTAGTTAATTGATTTTAAATAATAATAAAAAAAGTAAAGGGAACATTTTAGTATGTGAATGTTATTTTGTTGTAATATGTTTTATTTTTGTGCTTGGGAAGGTAAAGATTTCATGTTCTCTCGTAGTTTTGTCTACTTTATCTGAGAAATCAGATATCGGGTCTTAAAATGCTGGTGTTGCTTCAGCGGTCTTATTGCCCTAACTGCCTATTATTTTTTAGCTTCTCGAACTACAACTTGTGACATTTGCAAGACCGTGAATAATTTTTCTGTTTTTTTGTTTTAAAGATTTTATTTATTTATTTGCCAGAGAGAGAGAGAGAGAGCAAGGGAGCACAAGCAGGGGGAGCTGCAGGCAGAGGGAGAGGGAGAAGCAGACTCCCCGCTGAGCAAGGAGTCTGATGCAGGCTCGATCCCAGGACCCCGGGATCATGACCTGAGCCAAAGGCAGACGCTTAACCAGCTGAGCGACCCAGGCGTCCCTCTTTTAAATGCGATCATTGTTGCAGCCTGAATCTACAAATACTCCAGGATATTTTTTAAGTTCTCTATTTTTTTTTTAAAGATTTTATTTATTTATTTGACAGAGAGAGACACAGCAACAGAGGGAACACAAGCAGGGGGAGTGGGAGAGGGAGAAACAGGCTTCCTGCTGAGCGGGGAGCCTGATGCGGGGCTCGATCCCAGGACCCCGGGATCATGACCTGAGCTGAAGGCAGACGCTTAACGACTGAGCCACCCAGGCACCCCTCAAATTCTCTATTTTTTATTTCATGATTGTGTTTGTGCTTTTCTATCTGCCTCTCTGCGACCTCACTATAAAAAGTGTTTTTGTTGGGGGGCGCCTGGGTGGCTCAGTCATTAAGCATCTGCCTTCGGCTCAGGTCAT
>NW_027793260.1:0-285 GCF_054177405.1 Leptonychotes weddellii | reverse complement strand
AAGAATATCCAATATGAAAAAGACAGTCTCTTCAACAAATGGTGTTGGGAAAGGACAGCAACATGTAAAAGAATGAAACTGGACCATTTTTTTTTTTTTTTATTCATGAGAGACAGAGCGAGAGAGAAAGGCAGAGGGAGAAGCAGGCTCCCAAGGAGCAGGGAGCCCGATGCGGGACTCGATCCCAGGACCCTGAGATCATGACCTGAGCCGAAGGCAGACGCTTAACCATCTGAGCCACCCAGGTGCCCTGGACCATTTTCTTATACCATACACAAAAATAAA
>NW_027793259.1:0-285 GCF_054177405.1 Leptonychotes weddellii | reverse complement strand
ATAATTCTACTGGCTATACAATAAAGCAAATTTATTGGCTCAAATAATGGAAAGTGAATAGGCAGGGAGGCTTCATGCATGATTTAGTTCAGCAGTGCAATAATGTCATAAAGATTCCAATTTCATTTATTTCTTCTGCTCTGCATCATGTGATAGCAAGTTTATTCTAATGCTGGCTCCCCTTTTATTTTATTTATTTTTTTTTATAGCACATTTTTTTTATTCTTATGTTAATCCCCATACATTACATCATTAGTTCTAGATGAAGTGTTCCATGATTCATTG
>NW_027793258.1:0-285 GCF_054177405.1 Leptonychotes weddellii | reverse complement strand
TAACAAATGTTTACATAAAAAGCAATACTAAAATAGTAGTAATTTTTTTCTTAAACACAGTTTTTCAGTCCACAACAAAAGTGTCTGGATTACTCACTCTCTAACACTACTTTAATTCTTGGTGATTTTATTATCCATAGAATAATATTATCTTTTGGCTTTAGTCAGAGTTGACCTTCCTGTTTCTTTTTTTTTTTTTAATTTTATTATGTTATGTTAATCACCATACATTACATCATTAGTTTTTGATGTAGTGTTCCATGATTCATTGTTTGTGTGTAACAC
>NW_027793257.1:0-285 GCF_054177405.1 Leptonychotes weddellii | reverse complement strand
GAAGTGATGGGATCCTGTGCATGTTTTAAAAATGAAACGAATTCAACTTCTTGAATGTGGGATTTACAAGAAACAGTAGGGTCCAAAATGATTGCAAAGTCTTGAACTTGGGCGTAACGGAGTAAGAGGGGAAAGACAGCCCTTGCAAATAGATGCTATTGTCTTACACTATTTACAACCTGCAGGAAAACTTGGTGGACCAAGTGGAAGGGCTGAACCCCTCTCCGTGAGCCAATACTGCACTCTTTCAAAGCAATGGGAGAGTCCCAGCATCTGGAGAGATGA
>NW_027793256.1:0-285 GCF_054177405.1 Leptonychotes weddellii | reverse complement strand
AGGAAACCAATGGATGATTCTTCAAGAGAAAACAATAAAAGAGGTAATTCTCTTTCCAGTCCAATTAAGAAAACTGTCAACAAACTTGGAAAGAAAGGATCTTTTTTAAGCTGGTGAAAGATACTTATGAAAAATCTACAGTTAATATCAAATAGACTCCAAATGGTTGAAAGACCTCAATGTGAGACAGGAGTCCATCCAAATCCTAAAGGAGAACACAGGCAGCAACCTCTTTGACCTCAGCCGAAGCAACTTCTTTCTAGAAACATCGCCAAAGGCAAGGGA
>NW_027793255.1:0-285 GCF_054177405.1 Leptonychotes weddellii | reverse complement strand
AAAAACTAATGATGTAATTATGGTGATTAACATAACAATAAAAAATTTAAAAAAAAAGAATGGTCTTGGACTTTACTTAAAAAAATAAAAAATCTTTAAAGAAAAAACAAATTAAAAAACCCCAAAATGTCAATTTCACAAAGGAGGTGTGCCTGCCTGGCTCAGTCAGTGGAACATGATGCGACTCTTGATCTCGGGATTGTGGGTTTGAGCCCCACATTGGGTGTAGAGATTACTTAAAAATAAAGTCTTTAAAAAAAAAAAAGCAAAAAACAGGGGCACCTG
>NW_027793254.1:0-285 GCF_054177405.1 Leptonychotes weddellii | reverse complement strand
AGGGGGGCCTGGGTGGCTCAGTCCCTTCGGCTCAGGTCATGATCCTAGGGTCCTGGGATCGAGCTCCACATCGGGTTCTCTGCTCGGCGGGAGGCCTGCTTCTCCCTCTCCCACTCCCCCTGCTTGTGTTCCCTCTCTCGCTGTGTCTCTCTGTCAAATAAATAGATGGAATCTTTAAAAAAACAAAAACAAAAAACCCATAAAAACAAAACATAGGTATTGTATGAAGGACAGTTTAAAAAATAATGGTTGCAGTTAAAACACTACATATTTCACTTAAAAAGT
>NW_027793253.1:0-285 GCF_054177405.1 Leptonychotes weddellii | reverse complement strand
AGAAGTTCATTCAACTCACTGAATGCTAATTACTAATTTAGCTCTGGGAGAGGGACATTTCCTTTGTTCTCTGTAGGGAGAAATACTCTTCAGAGATCCACAGTTCTTCTATATCGCAATGTAGAAAAGGTAAAATGTTCTTTAATGAAACATCTGAAATTCCGAAGTCTCTATTTACAATAGAAGACAAGCAACATTGGGTTTTTTTTTAATTTTTTTATTGTTATGTTAATCCCCATACATTACATCATTAGTTTTAGATGTAGTGTTCCATGATTCATTGTT
>NW_027793252.1:0-285 GCF_054177405.1 Leptonychotes weddellii | reverse complement strand
TATAGCAGAAAATGTACTGTGTCTCTGAATAAAACTCATGGTATTTCCAGAATCCAGAATTCTGCCAGCAAGTACATTCTCTTAGCTAATTAGAATCAAAGGAAGTGTTTTGGGCCAGATCTAGCTGATGTTAAAATCTCATTTCCATCCTTGGTAGTTTTCCTAACTTGAGAAAATACTATTTTTAATTTTTTTTTTTAATTAACATTGGGGAGGGTATGTATGTGCTATGGTGAGCGCTGTGAATTGTGTAAGACTGTTGAATCACAGACCTGTACCTCTGAA
>NW_027793251.1:0-285 GCF_054177405.1 Leptonychotes weddellii | reverse complement strand
CTTTCCTCGTTTGACCGCTCTGAATCTCATTGACCTGGCAGAGAGTGGCTGTAGGTGATGGATTCTTAGAAAGAGAGGAAATGTGTGGGGGGGGTTGTGTAATTTTTCTTGGGAGGAGGTGAGTAAGCAAGAGAGGGAGGGAGCCCAAAACTTACTGATCTGAAAGGAAGCCTGTGGTAAATCCCATTACAGTTCATCAATGTTTAATTCTCTGGAAGAGAATTATGCTCAGATTCCTTCTCTAATTAGGGCCACAATTGGCCATATGCCCTGTTTTTGCTAAAT
>NW_027793250.1:0-3217 GCF_054177405.1 Leptonychotes weddellii | reverse complement strand
GGTATTGAGGAGGGCACGTTCTGCATGGAGCACTGGGTGTTATGCACAAACAATGAATCATGGAACACTTCATCTAAAACTAATGATGTAATGTATGGGGATTAACATAAGAATAAAAAAAATAAAAAAATAAAAAATAAAAAAAGACCATTTTGTCAAGATGTTTACCTAGGCCCAGATCTTTCCATGTGATGGAGATCAAGTTGAGAAACGTAACACAAAGAATTCGACAGTAAGGGTGGCTGGGTCTGACACAAACTACAGACGCCTCCACAGGAACGTGCTACTATTTCTTTAATTTCCACATTGTCTGTTGTGATTCCTCCTTATAAAAAGATGGTGTCAAGTTGGGACATTCATGCCCCTAGAAAAAATCACTTTGAAACAGATGCAAATGGATTATTTTCCTATAAACCCCAAGGTGCAACATGTCTTGTGCCCGGTAATGGATTAGAATTTTCCAGCATGGGTTTATGTTGTCAGCCCCTATCAGTACAACACCCATCAGAAGAGATTAGTCTGACATTGTCAGAATTCTTGTCCAACAATCATAGTTTGGAACTTAAAAGTGTGCTGTCTTGCCTTACATCAACTTCACTATACAGTAACAGTGAATCAACAGAGAACTGTAGATAGAGAATAACCTGACACGCAACTTTCAATTTAACAAAGAAAGCCTTTTAAGATGTCACTGCATTGACATAAGAAAACATGTCTTTTATCACTTTGACCATGTAGATGTGGACATTTAAGTATTCAAAAACCTCCTGGTAAAGTTTCTAATTTCTTACAAGAAGACATTATTAACTCATGAAGGAGAGAAATTTCACCTTTCACCAACTTAATCCACATGTGCTTTAGAGTATTTGATACTTTCATTCGTGTTCTTCTTAGTCTCACCTCCACAAAGAGCAAGTGAAGTATGTACCTGTACCAACAGAACTTGGGTCTTGTTCCCTGAAGTTCCTTAATTCCTTGGAACTTCAGAAGGTGAACTCTGGCTCCTTGAAGAGGCTTATCTGGGTCATTTCACAAGCCTCTGTCCAGACATAGCCCAAAAAAGTACCTTTTTTTCTAGCTACAGGAGAAAAGAGACTTCCCTTGGCTGCTAGCATCCTGACCAAAAGTCAGCCCTGGGGTTTTGATCTGGTTCAATACCATACAGGATTAAAAACTTCTAAGGCTTTTTTGCCCACAGGATAGGGTCTAACCTCCTTACCCTGCTCTAGAATGCCCCTTGTGATCCAACCCCTGTCTCCACCTCCCACTGCTTCTCACCCCCATTCTGCCAGGATTCCTGTATTCCAGCCATAGCGATTTGATTATTGTTCCCTAAACATCTCCATAGTCTTTAGGAGTTTCTCACTCTTGTTCTCTCTTCCTAAGTTCCCTTCATCTACTTCTTCAGCATAAAGGTTACATCCTCCTCCATCAAGACTTTCCTCCCAAGAATATGTATGTGTATGTACACATACAACCCCCTCTCTCAGGCAATTATCTTGAGTGTCCTCCCTGTCACTGAAGCTCTTGCCCAAGCCTCTAATACAATCATCACACTGTGCTGTAATTTCTCTGTGCCTCCCTGAAATCATAGTTTATCTATCTTTAACCCCCAGCACCCAGGAGAGTACCACTCAGCTGCTCATTCAAAACATTTCTTGGGGCACCTGGGTGGCTCAGTTAAGCATCCAACTCTTGATTTTAGCTCAGGTCATGATCTCAGGATCATGCAATCAAGGCCCATGTCAGGCTCCATGCTCAGCAGGGGTTCTTCTTGGGATTCTCTGGTCTCCCTCTCCCCCTTTCCGCCTCCTCACAGGTGGACACACTCTCTTTCTCATGCTCTCTCTTTAAAATAAACAAATCTTAAAAAAAAAATTCTTAGCATCTAGGGGCATCTGGCTGACTCAGTTGGAGGAGCATGCAGCTCTTGATTCCAGGTTCATTAGTTCAAGCCCCATGTTGGGTGTAGAGATTACGTAAATAAAAATTTAAAAACATTTCTTAACATCTGTAATATGCCCTGCTCAAGTCCATAGGGTCATCCTGAAGGTTGTAGGCTCTACAATGGTCACATGAATCCCCTCTTCTGGACCATGTGTGGAAGAAACATTTTCTTAAACTGAAAGGCAACTGTGGAAATCTTCCAGACTGAAAGTAGTATTAGGAATTGCCTAGAGTCACCCAACTCATACAAAGATGACAAAACTGGGGCCCACAGAGAGGAAGCAACATCCTCCAGATCAACACAGTGAATCCGTGCCAGTTCTGAGACTGTAACACACATCTCATGGCTCCTACTAGGTACAAGGTTTTTCCCCTCATTCCACCAGAATGCCTCCTCCCAGTATTACTGAGCCACTTCCAAACATCACATCTGCCCTCACGGGGTGAAATTACTCTCCAGATTTGAAAGATGTGTTTCCAATTCTACAGTCACTTCCAAACAGGACAAAAAAGAATAACATGTCTATCAATTAAGGTTACCAGTTGTTCACCAAAGCAACAGACCCTGGATGATGGAAAAAGAAGTGATTGAGAGAATACAGGGTGGCTCAGAGAACTCCCAGGAACGGTGCACCATCAGGCTCAAACAACAGGCGGGAACAATCAGGGAGTGACGCTCCTGCTAGCATCAGCCTCTCACTGCCCCGGGCGGCCGGTACCACTGCTGCAACTGCCCTGGACGGTGATGTTGCTACAGCCCCCACTGCTCCCGTAAGTTCTCCTCTGGCCCTCTCCCATGACATCACCTGTCTACATATGAAATCTAGGGAGAATGTCTGAAAGGCCTAGCTTATGTACACTGGGTAAGTCATGTACCAGGCCTGAGGGCCAGAAGGAGAGGGGCTCTTGTTACCAACTACTGTACAAATGACCCCCCAGCTTAGTGGCTTTAAGAGTTTATTATCTAGAGGAATGGATAAAGAAGATGTGGTATACACACACACACACACACACACACACACTGGAATATTATGCAGCCATCAAAAAGAATGAAATCTTGCCATTTGCACGACATGGATGGAACTGGAGGGTATTATGCTGAGCGAAATGAGTCAATCAGAGAAAGACATGTATCATATGACCTCACTGATATGAGGAATTCTTTTTTTTTTTTTTGAATTTTTTTTTTTATTCTTATGTTAATCCCCATACATTACATCATTAGTTCTAGATGAAGTGTTCCATGATTCATTGTTCGTGCACAACACCC
>NW_027793249.1:0-285 GCF_054177405.1 Leptonychotes weddellii | reverse complement strand
ATGCTGAACAGAAGGAAGGAAATGGACTCCAATGATGGAGAAAGAATAGATTTTGAAGATGTGAAGAAAGTTGATAGTATTTTTTTTTTATCGAAGGATATATGTACTTTTTTCAACATTTTTTTTCTTAATTTTTTAATTTTTTAAAATTTTATTATGTTAATCACCATACATTACATCATTAATTAATTAATTAATTAATTTATTTTTTAATTTTTTTTTATTCTTATGTTAATCCCCATACATTACATCATTAGTTCTAGATGAAGTGTTCCATGATTCATT
>NW_027793248.1:0-285 GCF_054177405.1 Leptonychotes weddellii | reverse complement strand
TACTCTCTGCTTAAGTTATTTCATCTCTGCCCATGACCTCAATTACCACCCATATGCTGACAACTTTTCAATTTTACCATCTGCCCGAACACTCATTTGAGCTCTAGTTCTTCAAATCCACCTCTTCAGCATCTCCATTTGGGTGACCACAGGTCCCACAAACTCAGTATGTCCAACACTGAACTCATCAAGATGTACAAGTCAGAAACCTAACGGTCATCCTTGACTCACCCTTCCTTTGCTCTGTCTCTCACCCCATCAGTAAGTTCTGTTGATTCTATAATT
>NW_027793247.1:0-285 GCF_054177405.1 Leptonychotes weddellii | reverse complement strand
GTGCCTTTATGAACATTCTGTATCTTTTAGGTGAACATTAAACATTTCTGTTGGATATATTGGGACGCCTGGGTGGTGCATTAAGTGCTGACTCCTTGGTTTCAGTTCAGGTTGTGATCTCAGGGTCGTGAGATCGAGCCCTGAGTAGGGCAGAGTCTGTTTGAGATTCTCTCTCCCTCTCTTTCTGTCCCTCCTCCCCTCCGTCCCCACCCTCCCCCAGGTCTCTCTCTCTCTCTCAAATAAATAAATCTTTAAAAGAAAACATTTCTGTTTGATATATATACC
>NW_027793246.1:0-285 GCF_054177405.1 Leptonychotes weddellii | reverse complement strand
GTGAGAGTAGGAACCATGGCTGTTATATTCCCTGATGGTCTCTTAGTGCCAGAAGTTCACAAATAATTTGCTTAATAGCTGAATAACTGAAAAATATCCTAAATGAATGAATGATGGAATGAACCAATGTACAGATGACTGAGCTAGTCTGTGTCAAATCTTAAAGTTCTGCAAGTCTAGGAAGGCTGGTCCGTCAAGTAGAATAAGTATAACTCTTACACACTAACCCAACAACAGAAGTAAATATCATAACTCTTCTGTACCGTCTCTTTAATCAGCAGGAAG
>NW_027793245.1:0-285 GCF_054177405.1 Leptonychotes weddellii | reverse complement strand
TGAGCACCCAAGGGTCTGCACCACCACTCCCCCAAGGGTCTGGAGGGTCTGCACAGCACCGCCAGGGTCTGGAGAGTCTGCACCACCCCCCCCAGGGTCTGGAGGGTCTGCACCGCACCCCCAGGGCCTGGAGGGTCTGCTAGCCCCCCAGGGTCTGAAGGGTCTGCACTGCACCCCAAAGGTCTGCACAACCCCCCCCAAGGGTCTGGATGGTCAACACCCCTCCCCGAGGGGCTGGAGGATCTGCACTGCCCCGGGGGAGGGGGGGGGCGTGAAATAGGATGG
>NW_027793244.1:0-285 GCF_054177405.1 Leptonychotes weddellii | reverse complement strand
CCTAAGTTTTGGGAGTAACTTGTCACATAGCAACAGTAATCAATATAGGTGTGTACGTAATTTTCAAGTGATCTTTGGGGCAGTGATTGTTATATGCTAGTTTCATATCTTTATTTCCAGTTTGCTCTTCTCACCAGCTTCGTAGCTGGGTGCATTATTTCAGCTCTCTAAGCTTCAGTTTCTTCTTCTCTAAGACGGGAATAATAATCGATTCTACCTCATTGAGTTGTTTTAGGTGTGCGGTTCATAGTAAGGCACTTGGTAAATAGGTAACTGCTAGTGTTA
>NW_027793243.1:0-285 GCF_054177405.1 Leptonychotes weddellii | reverse complement strand
AGGGGGGCCTGGGTGGCTCAGTCCCTTCGGCTCAGGTCATGATCCTAGGGTCCTGGGATCGAGCTCCACATCGGGTTCTCTGCTCTGCGGGAGGCCTGCTTCTCCCTCTCCCACTCCCCCTGCTTGTGTTCCCTCTCTCGCTGTGTCTCTCTGTCAAATAAATAGATGGAATCTTTAAAAAAACAAAAACAAAAAACCCATAAAAACAAAACATAGGTATTGTATGAAGGACAGTTTAAAAAATAATGGTTGCAGTTAAAACACTACATATTTCACTTAAAAAGT
>NW_027793242.1:0-285 GCF_054177405.1 Leptonychotes weddellii | reverse complement strand
AGTGCTGTGCACACGGAAGTGTCCGGCCAGAAGACTCTGATCTATTATTAGTGCCCCAGGGAGGTGTCAGGGAAGCCGCGGGACTTGGGGTGCTGCTGGCCACGCCGCCCTGCAGCAGCCTGGTCCCCGAGAAGCTGTGTGCGGGGCGGAGCCTGGTGCGGGAGAAGCCTCATGCCCCCCAGGAGCCTGCTGGGTCAGCTGCCCAGAACCAGGAAGCGAGTCTTCTCCTGCCACGGCTCAGGCGCCCCCTACAGGCAGAACTCGGTCACACAAGCCGCAGGAAAA
>NW_027793241.1:0-285 GCF_054177405.1 Leptonychotes weddellii | reverse complement strand
AAAAATTAAGCACATGCCATTGTAGTAGGAACAATTCAGAAATCAGAAGAACTATATAAAAGACCTCTAATTTAGCTACCAGTACCTCGGAAGCTAACTTTGGAGTTAGACAGGTATACACTGAGTAACCAATTTATTGTAGGGAAGCATTAGAGCAAAGATCATTCTTACTCAACTCAAGAACTCATTTTGGTAAAAACTATGTTTTCAAGAGCCAATTGTGAGTTCCTTAAGGTCAGAGATTAACTTTTATTCACTTTTTTAATCCCTAACATCAAAAGCCAA
>NW_027793240.1:0-285 GCF_054177405.1 Leptonychotes weddellii | reverse complement strand
ACGTAAACACGAATAAAACCGGCCCTTGACTTGTCGACCTAAGACAGACAACCTGCAGAATTTGTACAGAATTTATCGTATCCCCTAGATCTCATTACTGCTGAGGTGAATGAGCTAGACGATTACATCGGTTTGCTATTCCTGTGGTACCAAGTCGCCTAAACATAGCGCCTTAAAAGAACACACATGTTTTATCTTACAGTTCTGAGGGTGCAGAGTCCCAACAAGGCTCTCACTGGACTAAAATCCAATGTCCACAGGGCCACCTTCCCTTCTGGAGGCTCT
>NW_027793239.1:0-3217 GCF_054177405.1 Leptonychotes weddellii | reverse complement strand
TGGACTCTGAAAAACAAACAGGGTTCTAGAGGGGAGGGGGGTGGGAGGATGGGTTAGCCTGGTGGTGGGTATTGAGGAGGGCACATTCTGCATGGAGCACTGGGTGTTATGCACAAACAATGAATCATGGAACACTTCATCTAAAACTAATGATGTAATGTATGGGGATTAACATAAGAATAAAAAATAAATTAATTAATTAATTAAAAAAATAATAATAATACAAAGAAAGCCTTCTATACTTTGCCCAGTTTACCCCAAAAGTAATATTTTGCAAAACTATGATATAATACTCCAGAGATTAACACTTATCTTACCCATATTTCCCTAATTATACTTGTACTCATTTATCTGTGTATTAAGTTCCACACAATTTTATCTCATGTGTAGGTTCATACATCCAGCACCAGTCAACATACTGAATAGCTCCAATACTAAAAAGGATTTCTGGTGATGCCATGTAAAGTTCACATCTACCTCTCTCCTATCCCTGCTTTGCCTTACCCACCATGCTTCCTACTCCTAGGCATCATTAACTGGGTGTCCGTTTCTAAAATTATATCATTTAAAAATATTAACTAAATGGTATCATACAATGTGTTACTTACTGAGACTGGCTTTTTTTTCACTCAGTATAATTTCTAAAAGATTCACCTAAAGTATTATGTGAGTCAATAGCTTGTTCCTTTTTATGGCTGAGAAGTATTACATGGTATGTATGTACCACAATTTGCTTGACTATTCCACTGCTAAAAGATGATCGCAGTTTTTGGCTATCACAAATAAAGGTGCTGTGAACACTTGTGTACAAGTGTGTAAACACAAGTTTTCATTTCTCTGGGATAAATGTCCAAGAGTACCATGGCTGTAGTATGATAATTTTATATTAAGTTTTATAAGACACTAATGCATTATCTTCCTGAGTAGCTCTACCATCTTATATTGCTGTAAGAAATGCATGAATGATCTAGTTTCTCCATATCCTTGAATGCACTTAGTACATCACTATTTACCCATTTGATTAAGTGTGTAGTGATATTTTTTTTTAAAGATTTATTTATTTATTTGAGAGAGAGAGAGAGTACATGAGAGCGGGGAGGGTTAGAGGGAGAAGCAGGTTCCTTGCCGAGCAGGGAGCCCGATGCGGGACTTGATCCAGGGACGCCAGGATCATGACCTGAGCCGAAGGCAGTCGCTTAACCAACTGAGCCACCCAGGCGCCCCAAGTGTGTAGTGATATTTAATTATGGTTTTTACTTTTCATTTCCCTGATAGTTAATGATTTTGAACTCCTCTTAATAGGTTCATTTGGTGATTTTAGATCATTGCTTCATGTCTTTGCCAATTTTCTAATCAGCATATTTGGTTTCTTTAAGGCTGAGTATTGAGAGTTCTTCATGTGTTCCACACACTAGTCCTTCATGTGTCTTCATGTGTTCCACACACCTTTTCCTTTTAAGTCAGGCCTTTGGTGTCAAGCCTAAGAACCCTTTGCTCAGCCCTACATTCTGAAGATTTTTCTCTTATTTTTTCTAGAATTTTTATAGCTTTTATAGCTTTAAGTTTACATTTTAGTATATAATTTATTTAGAGTTGACTTTTGTATAAGGTGTAAGGTTTAGGTTCCAGTTCATTTTTTGCATATTGTTCCAATTGTTCCAGTATCATTTGCTGAAAAAACTATTTTTTTCATTGAAATACTTTTGCTCCTTTGTAAAAAGTCAGTTAAATATATTTTTGGGGATCTATTTCTGGGTTCTCCATTCTGTTCTACTGAACTATATGTCTGTTTTTCCACCAAAACTACAACTCTCTTGATTGCTGTACTTATGTAGTAAGACATATATAAAAAAGAATAATTCTTCCCACTTTAGTTTTCTTTGTCAAATTGTATTAGCTATTCTAGGGCCTGATCCTTTCCATATAAATTTTAGAATAAGCTTGCCTATATCTACAAAATATCTTCCTGGGATATTCATAGGAATTGCATTTCACCTATAGGTCAATTTGGAAAGAACTGGTGTAGTTGTTATGATGAGTCTTTCAATCCATAAATACAGTATGTCTCTCCATTTATTTAGGTCTTCCTAGATATCTTTCATCATCGTTTTATAATTTTCAGCATGCAGATCCTGTACATGTTTTACTAAATGTATACTTAATTTCATTTTTTTTCTTTAGAGCAACTATAAATACTACTGTATTTTTAATTTCAATTTCCACATGTTCATTGACAGTGTATAGAGATACACTATTTAAATGTTCTCTTTATTAAGTTGAGGAAATTCCCTTCTATTCCTAACTTGTTGAGATTTCTTTTTTTCTTTTTTCAGATTCTTTTCATTAAGAGCAACACAGGCCAGCAGGTTCATCAGAGAGAACAAGGGAAAAAGAGATAATGAAAGCCTACCTGGGGTTGAGGAAAAAAAACAACTAGCCCCAAAACTACTCAGGCCTAAACTTAATTGGATCAGAAATGTGGAGCAATTTATGCCCTGGGGCACTGTTGAACACAACACAGCAATCAGTGGCAAATTAGTACAGACTAACAGGTTGTCATACCATATGTAGGAGAGATCTTAACAGAGAGATTAGGGAGTGAGACACTCAAAGAGAACAATATAAAAACCACAATTATCTCATGGTGACTGCCCATGCCAAGGCAATACCCTTTGGAGAATAAGGCCACAGGCTTCCCATTGCAGAATAAATAGACTTCACTAAAATAGTCTAGCCAAGTCAAATAAACAAGCAAACAACAAAGGAAAATCAGTACCCAAGGCTGGCATAATAAATATCCTAAAATGTACAGTTTTCAACAAAAACAACAATAAAATACAAAACATGCAAAGAAACAGAAAAGCATAACCCATCCACAGAATAAAAAACAGGTGACAAAAACTGTGAGGGGACTCAGATATTTGATTTAAGGAAAATGTCAAAGAAGCTATTATAAATATATTTAAATAGCTAAAGGAAGCCATGCTGAAAGAAGGAAAAAAAAAAAAAGATGTGATAACAATTTTTCATGAATAAAGACTATCAATAAATAGAAATTATAAAGAAAGAATCAAATGGAAATTTTGAAGTTAAAAATAAAATAACTGAAATGAAAATTTCACTATCAAAGCTCAATAGATTTGATCTTAAAAAAAGAGTTATCAAACATGTAGCTCAATAGATATTATGCAATCCTAAGTACAGAGAGAAAAAAAAA
>NW_027793238.1:0-285 GCF_054177405.1 Leptonychotes weddellii | reverse complement strand
TTTTGTCATTATAAAAGCATATTTGTCAAAGAGGTTGGAACATGTTTCATTTGACGGTTTGTTAGTTTTATTTAGAACCCTTCAATATGTGGACGTGCAGGATGTGGGCCTCTTGCCCCAGCCCCACAAACCTGCGGGGCAGGCCGCTGGCTGGGCCGCATGGACCACGGATGACCCCGCTGCAACAGCGGAGCCCCCCGGAGCCACAGGCCCCTCAGTGGCAACCCCGGCCAGCCTGCAGAGGGAGGCAAGAGGCTCCCCAGTAACAGGGAAAACCTGCCTTCC
>NW_027793237.1:0-285 GCF_054177405.1 Leptonychotes weddellii | reverse complement strand
TACAGCTATCCTTAAAATACACTGCAGCTATTAATTAATTTCCATTTTTAAGCAACTTTTACTCTTGTTTCTGTATCTTAAAACTATAAGGAGTCTAAATTTATATGTACCATATAATTTATGGTAATATATTACCTATAGATCCCCTCCTTTATCTGAATACATCCTTTACTTTTTTTTTTTTATTCTTATGTTAATCACCATACATTACATCATTAGTTCTAGATGAAGTGTTCCATGATTCATTGTTCGTGCATAACACCCAGTGCTCCATGCAGAACGTGC
>NW_027793236.1:0-285 GCF_054177405.1 Leptonychotes weddellii | reverse complement strand
GTGAGCACCCAAGGGTCTGCACCACCACTCCCCCGAGGGTCTGGAGGGTCTGCACAGCACCGCCAGGGTCTGGAGGGTCTGCACCACCCCCCCAGGGTCTGGAGGGTCTGCACCGCACCCCCAGGGCCTGGAGGGTCTGCTAGCCCCCCAGGGTCTGAAGGGTCTGCACTGCACCCCAAAGGTCTGCACAACCCCCCCCAAGGGTCTGGATGGTCAACACCCCTCCCCGAGGGGCTGGAGGATCTGCACTGCCCCGGGGGAGGGGGGGGGCGTGAAATAGGATGG
>NW_027793235.1:0-285 GCF_054177405.1 Leptonychotes weddellii | reverse complement strand
CTATGGGGCAGAGATGGGAAGGGAGTCCGCCCAGGAGGGTGGTGTGCTGCCGTGGGGGGAACGGCTAGGGAAGAGGGGTAAGGAGAAACTGGCATCGTGAGTGGGAGAGCACTTGCAAAATCTCCTGTGCAGACTGGATTTGTTTATTTCTTACTTTGCACACAGAGCACCCACCGCCTTCCAAACGCTGGGGATAACCACTTTACAAAATTAGCACATGAACCCTCACAGTGGTACCAGAAGGGTGTTCTTACCCCCACTCTGCAGATGAGGCATCCGAGGGAC
>NW_027793234.1:0-285 GCF_054177405.1 Leptonychotes weddellii | reverse complement strand
GCATGTAGGAAATGTTTGGTGGTGTAATTTGAGGTTGTTCCCAGTTCCCTAATCCTTCCGAAATTCTCGGAGCTTCCTATATCCTGTAAATTTCTCTTCTGCTTAAATCAATCAGGACTGGATTTTATTGCTAGGGGTTAGTTCATACCCACAGAACCACAGGATAGGCTAAAGCTGAAGTAGTCCAGAACCTGATCCCGCAGAATGATTCTGAGCATAAGGACTGAATGGCTTCTTTCAGATTTCAAATTCAATACAAACACGGTCCTTTGGTCCACAGGGCCC
>NW_027793233.1:0-285 GCF_054177405.1 Leptonychotes weddellii | reverse complement strand
GGGATGGGCTCAGCGGGAATCAGTCTTTGGGGCTTTTGTTCTCTGGCGCCTTTCGCTGGCGGCTTTCCGTGTCTCTTTCGCGAGTCAGAGCAGAAGAGACCCTTTCCAACCCTCTGCCTCAGAGCAGACAGACCACAGTCTGTTCTTCAGTGAGCCCTCCAGGCCACACCGTCTCCGTTTCTGTCCGTGCTGCTATAAACTGCAGCGGCCTGGGTTGTGCGCTCCTCCGCAGCGCCCCCAGTCCTGCCTCCAGGTCGGGGCTTGTCTCTGCCCTTTGTGCTTCTA
>NW_027793232.1:0-285 GCF_054177405.1 Leptonychotes weddellii | reverse complement strand
TAGGAGTTATTATGAGTTTATTAGGAAATTTAGTAGCACAGGTTGCACGCCAAGCTATGGATCCAGAAGATGGCAAACGCAACCCTATTAATCAACGTATTCAACCGCGTAAAACAGGTGGATTGGGTGATATCCTAGGCAGTGTGCTAGGTGGTGGCAATCAACAAACTCAAAACCGTCAAGATAATGGTTTTGGTCTTGATGACCTAATCGGAGGCGCATTAGGTGGTCAGATGGGAAGTCGTATGGGCGGTGGAGCTGGCGGTTTAGGCAGTATCTTGGGTA
>NW_027793231.1:0-285 GCF_054177405.1 Leptonychotes weddellii | reverse complement strand
GCATGTAGGAAATGTTTGGTGGTGTAATTTGAGGTTGTTCCCAGTTCCCTAATCCTTCCGAAATTCTCGGAGCTTCCTATATCCTGTAAATTTCTCTTCTGCTTAAATCAATCAGGACTGGATTTTATTGCTAGGGGTTAGTTCATACCCACAGAACCACAGGATAGGCTAAAGCTGAAGTAGTCCAGAACCTGATCCCACAGAATGATTCTGAGCATAAGGACCGAATGGCTTCTTTCAGATTTCAAATTCAATACAAACACGGTCCTTTGGTCCACAGGGCCC
>NW_027793230.1:0-285 GCF_054177405.1 Leptonychotes weddellii | reverse complement strand
TTCTGCCCATAAAGCTCATCTTTCATGAGTGACCTCAGGAAAATGGTCATAAACAACTACTATAAACTGTAAGTGTTATGAATGATTAGTAAGAAATTTATAGCAGAGAGAATAACCAATAAAAAAAAGTAAGAATACAAGAGCAACCTAAGCAAACAACAAAAGACACAATGTCAGGTGGTGAGGTTCAAAAAAATCTGGACAGGTTCTTATTTATTCAAGGAGGTACTTAAATAAACACATGAGCTTTTTTTTTTTTTTTTTTTGGCAGTGGAGAACAAAATT
>NW_027793229.1:0-285 GCF_054177405.1 Leptonychotes weddellii | reverse complement strand
CCGAGGGTCCTGAGACCACACTGTCCCGGAGGTTTCCACCCCCCACTTAGCCACCAGAGTGGCGTCCCTCAGCGGAGCAGATTTTTAAAAGTTCCAATTTTGTGCTCCGTGGTTCTATCACTTGCCAGAAGCGCCTGACGGAGGTCCCTCCCCTGCCGTCTATCCTCCCGAATATCGCCTCGGATTCACTTCTCCGCACGTCCTACCTTCCAGAAAGTGGTTGCTTTTCTGATGAGAGAGTTGTTGCTGTTCTTTTCTTCGATCTCCTGTTGAGTTTGTAGGTGT
>NW_027793228.1:0-3217 GCF_054177405.1 Leptonychotes weddellii | reverse complement strand
CCCCGCCCGGCCCTGGTAACCACAATTCTACTTCCTGTCTCTGAATATGCCTACAAGGTCCCTCTTATAAGTGGAATCATGCAGTGTTTGTCCTTTGGCTTATTTAGCATAGTGTTTAAAGGGCCATCTATTTCTTTTAAAGATTTGATTTATTTATTTGAGAGAACGAGTGGGAGGAGGGGTAGAGGGAGAAGCAGACTCCCTGCAGAGCAGGGGGCCTGACATAGGACTCCATCCCAGGAACCTGGGATCATGACCTGAGCCGAAGGCAGAAGCTTAACTGACTGAACCATCCAGGTGCCCGAGGGTCCATCTATTTTGTAGTATATACCAAAATTTCATTTCTTTAATGGCTGATTAAATATTCCATGGTATGTATATACCGCATTTTATTTATCCATTCATCCATTGGTGGACACTTGTGTTGCTTCCACCTTTTAACGATTGTGAATAATGCTGCTGCGAACGTGGCTTAGTCCCTGCTTACAGTTAGTTCTTTAGGATATATACCTAGGAGTAGATTACTGGGGCATGTGGTAGCTCTATGTTTAACTTTGTGAGGAACCACCAGACTTTTCCACAGCAGCTGCACCATTTTATGTTCCCCCAGCAATGTACAAGGGTTCCAGTTTCTCCACATCCTTCCTTGCCAACATTTATTTTCCTTTTAAAAAAAATTATAGCCATCCTAGTATGTGTGAAGTGTTATCTATTGGGTTTGATTTACACTGTCCTAATGACAAATGATTCTGTGCTTATTGGCCATTTGTGTATCGTCTTTGGAGATTTGTTTTTAAGTCTATAACTTTCAGTCACAAATACAAGGAGATGTCTATCGGAAGAAAATTCAAAGCTGAGAACATGTTGAATTGCATACAGTTCTCAAGATCTCCTAAATTCCTTCTCTTAAATAGTATATCAATTTGGGAAGTGAGTTCCTTTCTTATGAGTTCAGATTCTTTGAAGATTGTGTATTATGTGATGCTGGTATGTTTTTGCCATTTTATTGGTTAACTCTGGTATCTTCAACTCAGCAAATCTGAAGCAATCCTTGGTTACAGATGAATTTTCTGGTATTAGGAGCGGAGTAGAAGAGAAAAGTTTGAAAAAGATGGAAAACCAGTTCTTTTTGAATAATTTTTAAAATTATTTTTAGAGCGGGGAGGGGTAGAGGGAGAGGGAGAATCTTAAGCAGGTTCCACACCCAGCACAGAGCCCAATGTGGGGCTTGATCTCATGACCCTGAGATCATGACCTGAGCAGAAATCAAGAATCAGACACTTAACCGACCAAGCTGTCCAGGCGCCCCAAAGAGAATTTTAAATTTTCACCATATGCAGGACACTGGATAGAGTAAAACCTTGCCAGTATGTTTCCCAGGCTTCCTGCCTCTCCTACTTGGTAGATATTCTCCTTACTCTTTACATCTTGCAGTTAGGAGAGGCTTTGCTCTTGGGGAAAGGCTTTCTACCTTTCATGCTAGAGCCTAGCTTGAGGGCAGTGGTTCAAACTTACCTAGAGATGGGAGCCAGAGAAAGAAGGTGTAAAAGGGGGAAAACAAACTTTATTCCTTTATTTTTCTGCTTGAAACCCTACAGAGCATCTGTGGTGTTCCTGGCACAGGTCTTTTATAACAGCAGCTTCTGTGTTGTTTCCTCCGCCTGCCCCCCTCTTTGCTGGGTCATTCCTGGTAGTCTTCAAAGACCCATCTCGGGGGGCGCCTGGGTGGCTCAGTTGGTTAAGCGACTGCCTTCGGCTCAGGTCATGATCCTGGAGTCCCTGGATCGAGTCCCGCATCGGGCTCCCTGCTCGGCAGGGAGCCTGCTTCTCCCTCTGACCCTCCCCCCTCTCATGTGCTCTCTGTCTCTCTCATTCTCTCTGTCTCAGATAAATAAATACAAGATCTTTAAAAAAAAAAAAAAAGACCCATCTCGGGTGCCTTCTCTGTAGCGACTGGAAGTGCTTGGATTGAGCCAGGTTTCCTTTTCCTATCTGTTGTCACACTCAGCACAGTAGGAGGGGATTGTTGGGGACTTTTACAGGAAACACCTGTACACCTGCCACCTAGTTTCTAGGATTTTTTCCCCTAGTTTAGCAAATAATAGAAAACTAGGTGGTTTAGATTTTAATAAACATCTTAAAATACTGACTTGAAGTTTGTAATAAATATTTTAAAATTAATTTTGGTATACTCAGGTAGAGCCCAGAATAAAAGCTAAAATAACCAAATTGTTTTAATTATCAAATACTTGGAGAAACAAGCAGACAGAGAGGGGGGTTTCCCAAGGTCTTTTCTGGAATAATGGAGTGAGTTGCTCAGTTTCAAGGTTGAAATGCCCATCTTAAAGATCCCATCTGCTTCTCCTGTTTTTGATGAGTATCTGACACTTAGTGTGAAATTGGCACGTAATCATTTCCGAGTCAGAGTTTGTAAGACGTGTGGGTACAGCTGCATCAACTATTGAAAGTGCATTTGTTTTCATATATGAAATGTCTGCCAAGTATGAAAGCATGGTCATAGCTCCACCCTATGGTGTGTTAGTTTTAGTTAAAGCTGTCTAAATTCTCTACAATCTGTTAATCATGGGTCAGCAAGCTACATGTAGCCTATGTTTGTAAATAACTCATTGGAACACAGCCACATCCTTTCATGTCTGTGCTGTCTGTGGCTGCTTTTCTTGCTACAGTGGCAGACTAGAGTAGTTGTTAAGAAAGACTGGCCTGGGGCGCCTGGGTGGCTCAGTCAGTTAAGCGGCTGCCTTCGGCTCAGGTCATGATCCCAGCATCCTGGGATCGAGCCCTGCATCGGGTTCCCTGTTCGGCGGGAGCCTGCTTCTCCCTCTCCCTCTGCCTGCCTGCCGCTCCCACTGCTTGTGCTCTCTGTCTTTCTCTCTGTGTCAAATAAATAAATAAAAAATCTAAAAAAAAAAGAAAGACTGGCTTACAACCAGCACAGGAGAAGCAGGCCTGAGTCTCGGTAGATGCCGAAATTGGATTTCTTAAGGACAGGAATACATTTTACAATAGGTACTTGTTAAATATTGAGTAAATGGGGCACCTGGGTGGCTCAATTGGTTAAGCGACTGCCTTCGGCTCAGGTCATGATCCTGGAGTCCCGGGATCGAGTCCCACATCAGGCTCCCTGCTCAGCAGGGAGTCTGCTTCTCCCTCTGACCCTCCTCCCTCTCATGCTCTCTGTCTCTCATTCTCTCTCTCG
>NW_027793227.1:0-285 GCF_054177405.1 Leptonychotes weddellii | reverse complement strand
AAATAAATAAATAAATAAAAATATCTAAAAAATTTGCTGCTTATAATATCTAATCCATCTAGTGCTACAGATTTACCCACCTAAACACTTCTCAAGAATATACTTGTTTGCTGCTATATTATAGACAAACTCTACACCAAACTAGCTTTATTTCTCTCCTGAAAAACTGTAATCGCACATCAACCCTGCAACCACCCCCACCCATCCTCTCCCCACCTGCTATTCACTCTGTTCTTTACAGCCAGACACTTGAAAAACCCACTTCTGATCATATCACTCCACTGA
>NW_027793226.1:0-285 GCF_054177405.1 Leptonychotes weddellii | reverse complement strand
GATCTCATTCCTTTTGATGGCTGCATAATATTCCATTGTATATATATACCACATCTTCTTTATCCAGTCATCTGTCGATGGACATGTTGGCTCTTTCCACAGTTTGGCTATTGCCCCACAAAGATTCTTATAAGAGGAAATAGAGATGGTCAAACTAGAAGGTAGGAGATATGACAGAGGAAGCAAGAAGTTAAAATGATGGAAGGAAGGAGTCATGAGACAAGAAATGCAGATGTCATCCAGAAGCTAGAAAAGGCAAGGAAATGATTTCCCCCTAGATCTTCC
>NW_027793225.1:0-285 GCF_054177405.1 Leptonychotes weddellii | reverse complement strand
TGATGTTGATGACCCCCTTCGGAAAGCCTGCTTTCATAGAGAGCTCAGCAAACTTCAAAGCAGTCAAGGGTGTGACCTGAGGAAAAGCAGACCACAATTACCTTCTTCAGACCCTGTCTTGTCCTTTAGATCAGTACCCTGCTTTTCCTTTCTGGTCCTACTACAGTTCGTTTTAGTTTTTCTTTTATTTGGACATAATCTTAGACTTACAGCAAAGTTGCAAAAATAGTACAAAGAATTCTTATATATCCATCACCCAGATTTCTCAGATGTTAACATTTTACT
>NW_027793224.1:0-285 GCF_054177405.1 Leptonychotes weddellii | reverse complement strand
ATTTTCTTAATATAAAAAAATATTTTTATTGATAACAAATGAGATCAAATATTTGTAATATTCAGATAATCTAAGGCATTTGAAATAAAGTTTTATAGATAAATGCTAGAAACATAAACTCAAGCATTAAGATAAATGTGGATATAAGAAACCAGAGACCTATAACTTTCCTTCACTAAAAAGATATTGTGGCAAAGCCAGCAGCATCACAATTCCGGACTTCCAGCTCTATTACAAAGCTGTCATCATCAAGACAGCATGGTACTGGCACAAAAACAGACACAT
>NW_027793223.1:0-285 GCF_054177405.1 Leptonychotes weddellii | reverse complement strand
AGGGACCGACCCTTTTGTCCTTATAAAACGTCCTTCCTTGTCTGCATTAACAGTTTTCATCTTCAAGTCTGTGTTTGATATCTGTGTAGCCACTCCAGCTTTCTTTGGCTTCCTATTTGCATGATAACCCCTTTTCCATCTTTTTATTTTTGACCTCTTTGTGTCTTTGAATCTAAAGCGGGTCTCTTTTTTTTTTTTTAATTCTTATGTTAATCCCCATACATTACATCATTAGTTTTAGATGTAGTGTTCCATGATTCATTGTTTGTGCATAACACCCAGTGC
>NW_027793222.1:0-285 GCF_054177405.1 Leptonychotes weddellii | reverse complement strand
TCAAGTGTCACAAACACTCAGATCAGGATTGCATTGAAATATGAAAATCAATTTGGGGAGAACTGGCATTCAAGTTATAATTGATGAATTTTCTGTAAATACATTTTTATTCAGGTTTTATAAGACATTTCTTATAATAAAATTGTATGATGTCTCAACAAATAGCATATTTACTTTTCGTGAGTTACATTCCTAAGAGGCTTATATTTTTGTGGAGATTACAATTTTTTTTCTGTTTTAAATTCCACTTTATTGTTGTTATTGATGCATAACAAAGAACAACTG
>NW_027793221.1:0-285 GCF_054177405.1 Leptonychotes weddellii | reverse complement strand
GCACTGGGTGTTGTGCACGAACAATGAATCATGGAACACTTCATCTAGAACTAATGATGTAATGTATGGGGATTAACATAAGAATAAAAAAAAAAAATGTCAATCCTAGTTGCTCCTACCCTCATCCCTATGCTTCACTCAAGCACCTGAGTTCCAGATAAAGGTTTTAAAGTCTATTTTTTCCTAATCTTGTCTTATGATTATTTTGTCAGCTGGTCAGAATAAGGCACATTTACAGAGAGTAAGGTAGATTCACAGGTTTTAGCCTATTGCTTACTCTGTGTG
>NW_027793220.1:0-285 GCF_054177405.1 Leptonychotes weddellii | reverse complement strand
GTTGAGTTTGTAGGTGTTCAGAATGGTTTGATCCCTATCCAGCTGAATTCCTGAGAGGAGACGAAATCCAGGTCTCCTACTCCTCTGCCATCTTGCTCCGCCCCCAATGTTGAGCATCTTTTAATAAATGTCTTTGCCATATGTTTATCTTCTTTGGTGAAATGTCTGGTCAGATCTTTTGCCCAGTTTTTTTATTGGATTACTTATATTCTCACTTTTGAATTTCAACAGTTCTTTATATGTTCTTGATATAAGCACATGTATGTGCTTTAAAAGTGTATTCTG
>NW_027793219.1:0-285 GCF_054177405.1 Leptonychotes weddellii | reverse complement strand
TAGGGCGCCTGGGTGGCTCAGTTGGTTAAGCGACTGCCTTCGGCTCGGGTCATGATCCTGGAGTCCCGGGATCGAGTCCCGCATCAGGCTCCCTGCTCGGCAGGGAGTCTCCTTCTCCCTCTGACCCTCCTCCCTCTCATGCTCTCTGTCTCTCATTCTCTCTGTCTCAAATAAATAAATAAAATCTTTAAAAAAAAAAATAGGTAATAAATAGAACATCCCAGAGGGGACCTTGATCTCCACATGCAGAGTAGAACGAGACGTCCACGAAGTAACAAGAGGCTT
>NW_027793218.1:0-285 GCF_054177405.1 Leptonychotes weddellii | reverse complement strand
GCCATCTGCCCTGCAGAACACCCTGGCCCCTTTCCTAGGGAAGGGGCCCCCACTGCCTTTGGCTGTCAGCATGCACTGCCACCAGGCCCACTGCACAGTTTCTTAGCCTTAGACTAGCTGGGACAGTTGGGTTATTCCGTTTGTTGAGTTGGATCATTCTAAATTTGTGTTTCTTTTCTTTTTTTTTTTTGCCAAAATACATTTTATTATGTTATGTTAATCACCATACATTACATCATTAGTTTTTGATGTAGTGATCCATGATTCATTGTTTGTGCATAACAT
>NW_027793217.1:0-3217 GCF_054177405.1 Leptonychotes weddellii | reverse complement strand
AAGAAGAAGAAGAAGATAGCAGGAGGGGAAAAATGAAGGGGGGGAAATCAGAGCGGGAGACAAACCATGAGAGACTATGGACTCCGAGAAACAAACTGAGGGTTCTATAGGGGACGGGGTGGGAGGATGGGTTAGCCTGGTGATGGGTCTTAAAGAGGGCACATATTGCATGGAGCACTGGGTGTTATACGCGAACAATGAATCATGGAACACTACATCAAAAACTAATGATGTAATGTATGGTGATTAACATAACATAATAAAAAAATTTAAAAAATTTAAAAAAAAATAAAATGAAGTACAATAAAAAAAAGGTGTGTGAGTGAAAGCAAACTGGTGTGGAAAGAATTTGAGCTGTGGGGGTGCCTGGGTGGCGCCGGTCAAGCGTCTGACTCTTGATTTGGGCTCAGGTCATGATCTCGGGGTCCTGGGATCGAGGCGAGTGTTGGGCTCCATGCTCAGCGGGGAGTCTGCTGGAGATTCTCTCTCTCTCTCTGCCTCTGCGCCCCCCCCCCACGTGTGTGCACTCTCTCTCTAAAATAAATAAATAAATCTCTAAAAAAAAAAAAGCAGAACTTGAGCAGTGACACGCATCAGGGTGTAATCTGACAGTTATCACTTTTATGAGTCTGGGTACTCTTAAGGTTGTGGTTTCTGTTTCGATTTTCTATTCCTTGTTATTGGTTCAGCTGCCAGTAGGCTTTTTTTTTTTTTTTCCACTTTATCCTAGAGAAGGGGACAATAGAGTTGAGCCCTACAGAAAATGGGGGAGTAGCCATGTAGATACTGGGGCAGGGGTGGGGGCAGTCCAGGTGGACCCCCAGCAGGTGCAGAGAGGCCTGACTACCCCTGGTGTCTGCTCTGAGGGGGCTGATGAGATGGAGGAGGAGCGTGAGGACGTGGGGCCATCATGCACGGCCTCATAAACCCTTATGAGGACTTAGGCTTTTGCTGATTTGCAAGCGTTTCATTCTTTTATTCTAATATTGGTTATTACTGAGGAGTTGGTGGTCATTCTATTATACACTTAAACGGTAGTTTATTTTTTATTTTTTTCAAAGGTTTTATTTATTTATTTGACAGAGAGAGACACAGCGAGAGAGGGAACACAAGCAGGGGGAGAGGGAGAGGGAGAAGCAGGTTTCTGCCGAGCAGGAAGCCTGATGCGGGGTTTGATCCCAGGACCCTGGGACCACGACCTGAGCCAAAGGCAGATGCTTAACGACTGAGCCACCCAGGTGCCCCTACATGGTAGTTTAAAGCAATGAAATTGTGCTTATATCTTTAACCCATTTGTCTAAGGGGTCTTCTATCCCCCCCCTCACATTATCCACAAATTTCTTTCAGAGCTGTATAATATATTATCACTAAAAGGTGATTCATGATTACAAAACAAAACAAAACAAACACATTAAAAAAAACCTCGGGGGGAGAGATTAGAGAAAGAGTGAGCATTACATGTTTAGCCTGTACCATTCATTTCAGTATAGAGAAGGAATCTTCTAGAGAAGGGAAGGACTAGCCCAAATCCCTGGGACCTTCAGGAGGCAAGTGAAAGGGGCTGGCTGAGACCAGGAAAGGTCACAGTGGGTCAGTGACCAGCTGTGCTGAGTTCTCCCACAGGATCCTTGTTACACGGCAAACCCTGGGAGCATGGAAAGCAGTGCCAGCTCTAAGTTCCAGCCAATTCTAGACTCCAGGGCCAATCTCACAACTATACTCAATAAGATCGGTCTTTGCGAGTATTGCAGAATTCACTTACATATTTCTAGACAGCACAGATCTGCACGAGGTTCAGGCTACAGATGCAATTAGCAGAAGCAGCATTCGTTTTAAAAGGCATTCTGTGCTTTTATATCTGCTGGCTTCCTCCTAATTTTGTAGGCAATGCTCTAGAATCTCTGCTTACCCTCCACCCATTCCTGCAACACTTCCCCTTCCTGCCTGAGTCAGAGCTTAACGCTTTCAGAAAATCAAAGCCCTCGGGTCTTTCAGCCTTCAGAGAGAGCAGAGAGAAAGCTGGCTCTCAATTACAAGAGAATAGATCAGTTGGGAGTTGCAGGAGAACCCTGGGGTTGAGTTCAAGCTCAGCCACCCTGCAGTGCAGAGGAGAAAAGGCCTTACTTTTCCTGCCCTTCACCTTCTCCAATCTATTCTTACTCTTCCTTGTTCAAACCTGTGCATTGATGGTTTATGTTTGGTGGGCTGAGCTTTTCGGGGTACGTGGAGAAAGAATATTACTGCGCTCCAAGGAGCTGTTTTTGAAATCACCTCTCTGTCCCTCGAAAGTCCCTTGGGCTGATCCCTGCCATGACCAGTCCAATTCCAACCTGAACTCCCCCCTCCTTCACCTCAGACCTGCCTTGAGATGGAGCTCAGCCTCAGGTCTTGGGAGACCCTTCCCTTGCTTTTCACCTACCCCCAATCCCTGCTGTTGGCTTCTCCAAGCTAGAATCAAATGAGATGGTAGAAAAAGGAGATTTTTTTTTTTTCACACAACTGGGCTGAGGACTTGCAGGCCCTCGGTATCCTCTACGGGCAGGCATACATTTGTTAGCTCTCGTTTAGCACACACCATTGGACTGAGCTTCCCAAAACAAAAATCCAGGCACACCTTCATGCAGACAATGAGGCGTTAATTAAATGGGACTGGGTCTCTCAGGGGTGCCTGAGTGGCTCAGTCAGTTGAGCATCCGACTCTTGATTTCGGCTCTAGTCATGATCTCAGGGTCGTGAGATCGAGCCCCGTGTTGGGCTCCAGGCTGGGAGTGGAGCCGGCTTAAAATTCTCTCTCCCTCTCCCTTTGCCCCTCCTTCCCACCACCCTCTTTCTCTCTAAAAAAAAATGGTGGGGGACTGGATCTCTGGCGACCTTTTCCTCAGTGGCCTCAGTCCAGGCCTGGACTCTATTACCAAGCTGTTCTCATGGTCCCTTCATTCTCTACTCAGCATTTCCTGCAGTCTCTCTCCTGGCCTCCGTCTGCCAGGAGCCTAAAGTCCCCATCTGGTGCCATGGGGGTGGGGGGTGGTAGAATCTCACTGCCTTTTTTTCTGAGTCCCAGCTTTTCCAAGCACACTTTGATGTTTTCATATCTCCAGTTTGCTGGCGTTGTCAGCCTGTCCCAACCTTCACAGCTTTGCTATGTAAAGTGCAGTCCATAGGCCAGAACACTGACATCAGTATATAAAAAAATGCAGAGGGGGGTGGGGGGGAGGGA
>NW_027793216.1:0-285 GCF_054177405.1 Leptonychotes weddellii | reverse complement strand
AAAGATACACTGGAGCTGGCAATTCTCACATCATCTTAGAGTGCTCTTCCTAATTCTACATTTCCCTCTCTCATTCTGGTGAAACTAATCTTTGAGCCCTTTCTCACCTCGTCCTTCTCACGTTTGTCTTCCTTCTTTTATAGCACTCTTTAAACTTTATTTTTTTTAAATTTTATTATGTTATGTTAGTCACCATACAATATATCATTGGTTTTTGATGTGGTGATCCACGATCCATTGTTTTCGTATAACACCCAGTGCTCCATGCAGAACGTGCCCTCCTTA
>NW_027793215.1:0-285 GCF_054177405.1 Leptonychotes weddellii | reverse complement strand
AAGTTTTCTTGTGGGGCGCCTGGGTGGCTAGGTCTTTTAAGCGTCTGGGTCATGATCCCATGGGATTGAGCCCCGCATGGGACTCCCTGCTCCGCGGGAAGCCTGCTTCTCCCTCTCCCACTCCCCCTGCTGGTGTTCCTTCTCTTGCTGTGTCTCTCTCTGTCAAATACATAAATAAAATCTTAAAAAAAAAAAAAAAGAAGAAGTTTTCTTGTAAAGGGCTGCAGAGATGGGGTGATGGCGAGAGAGGGATATAGAATAAAAAGAGGGTTTATTTTCATAAGA
>NW_027793214.1:0-285 GCF_054177405.1 Leptonychotes weddellii | reverse complement strand
AAATAAATAAGGGCGCCTGGGTGGCTCAGTTGGTTGGGCGACTGCCTTCGGCTCAGGTCATGATTCTGGAGTCCCGGGATCAAGTCCCGCATCGGGCTCCCTGCTCAGCAGGGAGTCTGCTTCTCCCTCTGACTCTCCCCCCTCTCATGTGCTCTCTCTCTCTCAGATAAATAAATTAAATCTTAAAAAAAAATAAAAAAATAAATCTTTTTAAAAAATTGCAATCATTCTAGTGAGTATGAGTTGGTATCTCACTATGGTTTTAATTTGCATTCCCTTCATGAC
>NW_027793213.1:0-285 GCF_054177405.1 Leptonychotes weddellii | reverse complement strand
GCTTCTCCCTCTCCCACTCCCCCTGCTTGTGTTCCCTCTCTCGCTATCTCTCTGTCAAATAAATAAATAAAATCTTTAAAAAAAAGAAAAAGAAAAAGGGAACAGTTGTTGAAGATGTGTAAACATTCTTCCAACTTGCCTGTACTGAGTATACACTGAAATCAAAGAAAGATTCTTTTCAAGAGAAAAAAGTGGTTCTCCTATCAGTGGAGAAAAAGAAATTCACTGTAGCAATACTCCTACCAGTTGTTGTGAAATATGCTGTCCCAGCAGTCTGAGATGTAG
>NW_027793212.1:0-285 GCF_054177405.1 Leptonychotes weddellii | reverse complement strand
TGTTCAGAATGGTTTGATCCCTATCCAGCTGAATTCCTGAGAGGAGACGAAATCCAGGTCTCCTACTCCTCTGCCATCTTGCTCCGCCCCCCCATTGGTTTATGTGTTTATTTTTATGCCGGTAACATATTGATTTGTCTTTGTATTTATTTTTTTCAAGATTTTTTATTTAATTATTTAGAGAGAGAGTGCAAATGGGGAGAGAGGCAGAGGGAGAGAGAGAGGAAATCTCATGCAGACTCCACGCTGAGTGCAGAGACTGATGCGGGGCACAAGCTCACAATC
>NW_027793211.1:0-285 GCF_054177405.1 Leptonychotes weddellii | reverse complement strand
TCAAGTGTCACAAACACTCAGATCAGGATTGCATTGAAATATGAAAATCAATTTGGGGAGAACTGGCATTTAAGTTATAATTGATTAATTTTCTGTAAATACATTTTTATTCAGGTTTTATAAGACATTTCTTATAATAAAATTGTATGATGTCTCAACAAATAGCATATTTACTTTTCGTGAGTTACATTCCTAAGAGGCTTATATTTTTGTGGAGATTACAATTTTTTTTCTGTTTTAAATTCCACTTTATTGTTGTTATTGATGCATAACAAAGAACAACTG
>NW_027793210.1:0-285 GCF_054177405.1 Leptonychotes weddellii | reverse complement strand
GACTCCAGGATCATGACCTGAGCCGAAGGCAGTCGCTTAACCAACTGAGCCACCCAGGCGCCCGGTACCCATTTTGTTCTTAAAATGTACACATTTTGTTCTTGTTTTAGCATTTTGTAAACACATGAAATGTATTTTCTTTTTTGGATAAACAGAGCTCTACTCTGTTTTGCCTTTTTTTCATATTAGAAAAAAATAGTAAGTAGCCCTGGTCAGCCTGCTATCTCTAGGCATTCATCCATTTATTTATCACGTATTTATTGAACACCTATTATGGGCCAAGCA
>NW_027793209.1:0-286 GCF_054177405.1 Leptonychotes weddellii | reverse complement strand
AGGAATGAAGCTCAGATCCTCAGGTAAGCCACCAACACCTGCTAAGTTGAGAGCTAAGGGTGAAGGGGATTTAAAATGAAGAGTGGATGGGCGCCTGGGTGGCTCAGTTGGTTAAGCGACTGCCTTCAGCTCAGGTCATGATCCCAGGGTCCTGGGATCGAGTCCCGCATCGGGCTCCCTGCTCTGCGGGGAGCCTGCTTCTCCCTCTCCCACTCCCCCTGCTTGTGTTCCCTCTCTCGCTGTGTCTCTCTCTGTCAAATAAATAAATAAAATCTTTAAAAAAAAA
>NW_027793208.1:0-286 GCF_054177405.1 Leptonychotes weddellii | reverse complement strand
AGATGAAGTGTTCCATGATTCATTGTTTGTGCATAACACCCAGTGCTCCATGCAGAATGTGCCCTCCTCAATACCCACCACCAGGCTAACCCATCCTCCCACCCCCCTCCCCTCTAGAACCCTGTTTGTTTTTCAGAGTCCATCGTCTCTCATGGTTCGTCTACCCCTCCGATTTCCCCCGCTTCATTCTTCCCCTCCCACTACCTTCTTCTTCTTTTTTTTTTCTTAACATATATTGCATTATTTGTTTCAGAGGTACAGATCTGAGATTCAACAGTCTTGCACA
>NW_027793207.1:0-286 GCF_054177405.1 Leptonychotes weddellii | reverse complement strand
CCATGGCAGGGGTTTGTGTTGTAATTTTTTAAACAGCCCATTCAGGTGTATTTACCCATATCAGTCTACTCCTATAGGTAGTCTATAATTTTTTTTTTAAAGATTTTATTTATTTATTTGACAGAGAGAGACACAGCGAGAGAGGGAACACAAGCAGGGGGAGTGGGAGAGGGAGAAGCAGGCTTCCCGCGGAGCAGGGAGCCCGATGCGGGGCTCGATCCCAGGACCCTGGGATCATGACCTGAGCCGAAGGCAGACGCTTAACGACTGAGCCACCCAGGCGCCC
>NW_027793206.1:0-3218 GCF_054177405.1 Leptonychotes weddellii | reverse complement strand
GGGCACCTGGGTGGCATAGTTAGTTAAGCATCTGACTCTTGGTTTGGGCTCGGGTCATGATCTCATGGTTGTGAGATCACGCACCACATCAGGCTCACACTCAGTGAGGAATTGGCTCCTCTCCCCTCCCCCCTTTCTCTCTCTCAAATAAATAAATAAGCCTTTAAAAAACAACAACAACAACATTTGAAGCTAGTGTTGACCTGAATCTACCAAAGCTGCAACAAAGTCCATACTCAGTTCAGCTAAAGATTAGATTAGCTCAGGCCCCTACATTTACTTTCTGGGAGTAAATACTATTTTCCTCTCCATTGTTTTTTCACACACAATTGCCTGATCTAATATTAAAAATTATGGCACATTCAAAGAAGCAAGAAAATGTGAGCTATGGTTGAAAAAAGAAACAATCAATAAAAGTGAACCCAGAGATGGCCCAGACAATGGTCTTATCAGACCAGGACATTAAAATAACTATAATAGATATGTAAAATAACCTACTAGGTAAAAAATGGACAATGCATAAATAGATGGGCAATATCCAGAGAGCAGGAAATTATAAAAAAGAAACAAATAGAAATGTTAGAAATAAAAACATAACAGGGGTGCCCAGGTGGCTTAGTCAGTTAAAGTGTCCACCTTCAGCGCAGGTCATGATCCTGGGGTTCTGGGATTGAGGCAACCACCCCCCCCCACCCCAGTCAGGCTCAACGAGGAGTCTATTTCTCCCCCGCCCTCTGCCCCTCTCCCCCCACTCGTGCTCTCTCTCTCTCCCAAATAAATAAATAAAATCTTTAATAAAATTAAATCAGGGGAGCCGGGGTGGCTCAGTTGTTAAGCGTCTGCCTTCGGCTCAGGTCATGATCCCAGGGTCCTGGGATCGAGCCCCACATCGGGCTCCCTGCTCCACAG
This sequence comes from Leptonychotes weddellii, assembly GCF_054177405.1. NCBI lineage: Eukaryota > Metazoa > Chordata > Mammalia > Carnivora > Phocidae > Leptonychotes > Leptonychotes weddellii. Next base: position 2,309 of record NW_027793206.1, on the reverse strand, counting down.
GAAGCCTGCTTCTCCCTCTCCCACTTCTCCTGCTTGTGTTCCCTCTCTCGCTGTCTCTCTCTCTGTCAAATAAATAAATAAAATCTTTTTCAAAAAATTAAGTTACAAATTAAAAACAGAAATAAAAACATAAATAACAGATATGAGAATCATTCAATGGACTCAGGAGACTAGACACAGGAGAGGAAAAGAAATCAGTGAGCTTGTAGACAAGTCAACTGAAATTATTCAAATTAAACTAAAGAAAGGTGGGGAGGGGGTAGAATGAGGTTAAAAAGAGAGAGAATCTGAGTTCTGTGGGACAGTAACAAAAATGACCTAACATTGTGGGGGCACCTGGGTGGCTCAGTTGTTAAGTGTCTGCCTTCAGCTCAGGTCATGATCCCAGGGTGCTGGGATGGAGGCCCCCGCATTGGGCTCCCTGCTCGGCGGGAAGCCTGCTTCTCCCTCTCCCACTTCCCCTGCTTGTGCTCTCTCTCTCACTGTCTCTCTCTCTCTCTGTCAAATAAATAAATAAATAAATCTTAAAAAAATAATAATGGCCTAACATTGTGCATGAAACTGAGTCCCCAAGGGAAAGAGAGAGTGGAACGTAGGAAAAATCTGAAGAAATACTGGTTGAGAAATTTCTTGGATTAATGATATCAACCCACAGATTCAAGAATCTCAGGGGACTCCAAGCAGGATAAACATGAAGAAAACTGCCCCTGGACACAACAGAGTCAAACTGTTAAAAACCAAAGACGAACAGCAAATCTTATGAGCATTCACAGAGGGGAAACAAAATTGCTGTCAGAGAAATAATGATGGAAATGATGGCTGAATTCTCCCAGAAACAATGAAAACCAGAAAACACCAGACCCACATCTTTTAAGTCCTGAAAAGGGGAGACTGACAAACTAAATTTCTATATCCAGCAAAATTTTCCTTCAAAACTGAAGGCCAGGTAAAGATTTTCAAACGGTGTAAAACTGAGAGAATTCATTGCCAATAGACAGTCTCTTCAAGAAAGGTCGGCAGAACATGTGTAGGCTGAAGGGAGATTATACCCAATAGAAGAATCTGCAGACAAAATGAAGAGCACCAAAAGAGTAAATATGTGGGTTTAGACCAACTCAGCCTAAAAGCATGGCTTTAATCCCCAAGCTGTGGTCACCAACACTTTGCCCTAATGGATGTGTCATGGGTAGTGGGGACCTGTGCCCTATGTCCTGAGCTCTCCAGCTGTGCTCAAGAGTTGGCCACCGTTTCTAGCTCTGTTGTGACATTTGTGAACCCTTCCCCTACAGACACTGTTCTTGGGGTTCTTCCTTTTTTTTTTTTTTTTTTTTGCCCTTGATGAGAGTTCTTCTGTAAAGATCATTCTATTTTTATTTATTTTTTAAAAGATTTTATTTATTTATTTGACAGAGAGAGAGCACAAGTAGGCAAAAGGCAGGCAGAGAGAGACGGAGAGGGAGAAGCAGGCTCCCCGCTGAGCAGGGAGCCCCATGCAGGGCTCCATCCCGGGACCCCGGGATCGTGACCCGAGCGGAAGGCAGACGCTTGACTGAGCCACCCAGGCGCCCCCGTGAAGAACATTTTATACGGAAACCCATGACGCTGCCTGCCAGCGATGTAGCAGGGGCTCCAGGGTCTGAGTGGACCTAGAAAGGAAAGAGCCTGTGGCGGGGGAGGCCGGGAGGGGGTAAGTGCTGAGGGGCGCAACTATGACCGGCTTACACCAGAGCTCAGAGCTCACGTGCAGCAGGGAGCCAGCTGAATGCGTCTTTGGTGTTTTAGTCCAAGAGAGCTCCTTGTTCTGGGCAGGCAGTTGAGGTCAATCAAAGCCTTTTTCTTCCTTTATTGCTGTGATCCCTGCTGCTTTAGTTTAGAATTCACAGCACACAGAGCCCCAGAATGTGTCCCTTAGCCCACCCCCAGTGATATAATAGCGCAGTTGTCTTTCAACTTTGCAAATAGTCTTTTTTTTTTTTTTTTTTTTACCGCCTCCTTACTTTCCCGTACTGTTTCCCATTTTTGCCCCTCTGTGTACCTTCTTGGGTATTTTAATGGGAAAGTTACAGAGGTCCCACCAGGTAAGTATAATTGTTTTTTTTCACTTTTATTATGTAAATTTTCATATATACAGGAAAGTGGAAATAATTTTACAGGGAATGTTCCACCTAAAGTACGGCTTTTGCTTATGATTGATAAATTTTAATTTTTAGACACACATTACAATAGATTTTAGTTTAAGCAGATGGTTGTTATGCACATTCTCAGGACCCACGAGCATTAGATATGCTTTAAAATAATAATAAAAAAAT
>NW_027793205.1:0-286 GCF_054177405.1 Leptonychotes weddellii | reverse complement strand
GCGAGCCGCGAATGGAGCCGCCACGGCCTCGCTCTGCCGTCCGGGCCCCGGGCACAGCCCGGAGCACAGCCAGCCCCACCGAGAGTCGGAGGGAGCAGCGGCCGGGGAACGGCTACTTCCCTGCGGGCGCTGGGTCCATGCCGCAGACCCGAGGCCTCCACACGCCCCACGCCAGGCAGCCCGGTGCCACACGCCGGTGGCCACTCTGTCAACTAGTCCTGCTCCCCCACCAGGGGCTCCCGTCCCAGCAACGACGACACGCATGTGGTGAGCATGACTTGCGATC
>NW_027793204.1:0-286 GCF_054177405.1 Leptonychotes weddellii | reverse complement strand
CCCCAAAAAACCAAAACAGTGAGTAGATGATGTTGATATATATGGCCCCCAAATCAGTCACTTACTTCTTAGTAGAGGAGGCTGTGCATCTGATGGGAAAGGAAGGCCCTCTTGGAGGCTCCATTCTCAGTGTTCAAAAATGTTTCTTTTTACTGATAAAGCCTGTTTATTGGCTGTGGTAGGCAGAATAATGCCCCCCCCCCCAAAGAAGTCCTCATCCTGATATCTGGAACCTGTGAATATGTTACTTTACATGGCAAGGGGGAATTAAGGTTACTAATCAGCT
>NW_027793203.1:0-286 GCF_054177405.1 Leptonychotes weddellii | reverse complement strand
GTGACTCCTGTATACACAGCAGGACACAGTGCCTGCTGTATGCACTCCTGCAGGACACAGTGCCTGCTCTATGTACTCCTGGCAGCCTGAGTGACTCCTGTATACACAGCAGGACACAGTGCCTGCTGTATGCACTCCTGGCCGCTTGAGTGACTCCTGTATACACAGCAGGACACAGTGCCTGCTGTATGCACTCCTGCAGGACACAGTGCCTGCTGTATGTACTCCTGGCCGCTTGAGTGACTCCTGTATACACAGCAGGACACAGTGCCTGCTGTATGCACTC
>NW_027793202.1:0-286 GCF_054177405.1 Leptonychotes weddellii | reverse complement strand
TTTGCCTTCCAGCTGCTACAGATCTTGATCCTGTGACGGCCAGACCATTCCTGAACTCTGTGGGTCTGTGGCTTGAACATCACAACACTGCCCCTTTTGCTTCTAACCAGCCCGCTGGTGTGCGCTATTCCAGTCAGGGAGCAGCCTGGGAAAGTAAGGCAGGACTTTCTGTCAGAGAGGCTCTTGCAGAATGCAGTGGCCTTTCCCACAGCAAAAAGGCACTCCCCTGAACAGAGGAAATGTGGGCAGAGTGCGAGACCCCTGGCTGAAATGGTGTCCGACTCTC
>NW_027793201.1:0-286 GCF_054177405.1 Leptonychotes weddellii | reverse complement strand
GATCGCAAGTCATGCTCACCACATGCGTGTCGTCGTTGCTGGGACGGGAGCCCCTGGTGGGGGAGCAGGACTAGTTGACAGAGTGGTCACCGGCGTGTGGCACCGGGCTGCCTGGCGTGGGGCGTGTGGAGGCCTCGGGTCTGCGGCATGGACCCAGCGCCCGCAGGGAAGTAGCCGTTCCCCGGCCGCTGCTCCCTCCGACTCTCGGTGGGGCTGGCTGTGCTCCGGGCTGTGCCCGGGGCCCGGACGGCAGAGCGAGGCCGTGGCGGCTCCATTCGCGGCTCGC
>NW_027793200.1:0-286 GCF_054177405.1 Leptonychotes weddellii | reverse complement strand
GAGAGTCGGACACCATTTCAGCCAGGGGTCTCGCACTCTGCCCACATTTCCTCTGTTCAGGGGAGTGCCTTTTTGCTGTGGGAAAGGCCACTGCATTCTGCAAGAGCCTCTCTGACAGAAAGTCCTGCCTTACTTTCCCAGGCTGCTCCCTGACTGGAATAGCGCACACCAGCGGGCTGGTTAGAAGCAAAAGGGGCAGCGTTGTGATGTTCAAGCCACAGACCCACAGAGTTCAGGAATGGTCTGGCCGTCACAGGATCAAGATCTGTAGCAGCTGGAAGGCAAA
>NW_027793199.1:0-286 GCF_054177405.1 Leptonychotes weddellii | reverse complement strand
GGGCTCCCCACTCAGCGGGGAGTCTGCTTCTCCCTCGCCCTCTGCCCCTCCCCCCATTTGTGCTTTCTCTCTCACTCGCTCTCTCTCAAATAAATAAAATCTTTAAAAAAACAAAAAAACACAAATGCCATAGTAGGAATGAAGAGAGACCAAAATTGTTAAGGAAATTGAAGTAGATGATTTGAAATCTCCCCCCCCCAAAAAAAACCACCAATGTCTAGGTGTTTTTAGAAGTAAATTCTACCAGTCTTTCAAGAACAGATCATTCCAATCTTGTATAATCTCC
>NW_027793198.1:0-286 GCF_054177405.1 Leptonychotes weddellii | reverse complement strand
GCCAGGGACGTGGGCCTGGAGTGCGGCCGGGGTGGTGGGTTTATGGTTGAGGCTCTGACCGAAGCGTCTGATTACACGTGTCCAGATTTGTCATTTGTTTGACCCCCCGAGGCCATGCAGATGATGCCCCAAGATGCCCATGTTGCCCTCCGGTGGCAGAAGTGTGGGGTTTAGCTGCCCCCGGGTGCTGGGAGGGCAGGTCCTCCGTCCAGGCCCCTGTGCGTCCTTGTGGGAGCCCCCCAAGTCAGCCACAGGGGCAGCTGCCCCCTCCTGGAGGCTGGCCACT
>NW_027793197.1:0-286 GCF_054177405.1 Leptonychotes weddellii | reverse complement strand
TGGGGGCCTACTCACATGGAGGGTTCTGAATTGTGACCCCAAAATCTTTGAGGACAGGAGCTGGGTCTGACTCACCTTGGGCTTTAATCATCAGGCCCAGTGCCAGGCACAGGGCAGGCACCCTGATGTTTGGGTGCACTGACCCGTCTCATATCTAGACCTGGGATGGCAGATAATGCTACACCAGCTCCCACTTCCCATTCCAGGGTCTGTGGCAGACATCACTAATCAATCACTCTTCCCAGCTGCGTTCTGATGGGGACTCATAATTGCTTCTCAGTAGAGG
>NW_027793196.1:0-286 GCF_054177405.1 Leptonychotes weddellii | reverse complement strand
ACTCACCCACAGGGGTCTCCCCACATCCCTGTCCAGCACTCCTCCCACCTCCCTTCTTTCCTTCTCTGCACTCTCCTGGGCTGCACAGCCTCTTCATTACAGGAAGTAACCTTCTAAGCGTGGTGCCATCAAGACCAAGGCAGTCACATATTACTCTGTAAAAGTTCATCAGATGTCTCCTATGCAAAGCTTATCACCCAAGGCTGAGTGCACAGGAGAAGCCCCCTCTCAAAGAGTTAAATAAGTGGTGAGGGAGCGGGACCCAAAGGCCAGACATTAGAACAGC